>NW_028261388.1:71394630-71647130 GCF_051295495.1 Thamnophis sirtalis
TCTTTATGGAACCTTGCTCAGACCATCAGCTTCGTGTTTTACACCATTAGAAATAGTTCAATCTAAATTCATTGGATCAATTCTTCAGATGCCGCGTTTTGTCTCAAATGCACTTCTGCGCCTGGAGACAGGACTGACAAAAGTTGAAGCAAGAATCTGTATAGCATCCTTAAACCTCTGGCTAAAGCTTAACTTCTCTCTGCAAGGCCTTGCTCCATTAATCCTCCAAGACAAATTCTCCTCAAATTGGATCAAGTCTGTCGAGTCCAACCTTGCCAAACTAGCAGGGGTGGGTTTCAGCAGGTAAGCACCGGTACGCCCGTACCCGTTCGTCAAATTTAACGTGTCTTCGTGTACCTGTTCTTCCGGAGGCCGTGTACTGGAATGCTCCCTCCCATGACCTGCCTCTTTGCTCGCTCCCCCTGCCTGCCCAGTCGCCGCTTGCTCACCCCCCTGTCCAAACCAGGCTTGCCCACCAACAGGCACCTCATTTCCAATTGGGGATGGGAAATCCATGTCGAGGGAGGAAAACACATGGGTTCCCCACTCCATCCATTAGAAATGAGGTGACTGTCAGAGAGAAGAGGGCAGCGCACACCACGTGGGCTTGTCCAACAGCTGAAGAAGGAACAGTAGGCGAGGATTCAGCTGCTGCACAAGCCCACGTGTCATGCGTTGCCCTCTTCTCTCTGACAGCCGCCTCGTTTCCAATGGAGGGGATGGGGAATCCATGTGATTTCCTTCCTCTGCCTGGATTTCCTACCTCCAGGGGAGGGAGACACAAAGAACCACAGACAGAGACAGACAGACAGACACAGAGAGCGAGACAGAAAGAGAAAGAGGAAGAAAGAAAGAAAAAAAAAAGGAAGAGAGTGACGGAAGGAAGGAAGGAAGGAAGGAAGGAAGGAAGGAAGGAAGGAAGGAAGGAAAAAAGGAAGGAAGGAAGGAAGGAAGGAAGAAAGAAAGAAAGAAAGGAAGGAAGGAAGGAAGGAAGGAAGGAAGGAAGGAAGAAAGGAAGGAGAACATGACCACAATTGAGCCCAAAATTTTGGTTGCTAAGCAAGAGCGTTGTTAAGTGAGTTTCACCACATTTTCCAAGTTGGCCAAGCCCATCCGATCACATGACCACTGAGCCACTCCGACAAAGCAGGTCACACTTACAGAATAGATTCTAAAAAATTTTGAAACCCACCACTGCAAAGTAGGCTTCTCCCCAGCTTCAATACTCAAGATGGACTACGACCTAGCAAGACAAATCTTGCGACGACGAATGGAGGACATTGAGAGCCAGGCGGACTTAGGGAAAGCTCCGCTGTTTCTGGCTCCAGATGCCATTAGATGTGTTGTTGCTCCTGCCAGCTATCTTAGTCAGTTAGAGTCAGAAAACCACCGGAAAGCATTTTCGCTCGCACGGTGCCATGCGCTTCCATTGGCTGTCCTTTACGGCAAGTATAAAAGGATACAATTGATGGAAAGACTCTCTCCCTGCAGCTCAGGAGAGGTGGAGACTGTGGGTCACAGGCTCCTTGGATCAGTGTTTCTCAACCTTGGCGACTTTAAGTCCTGTGGACTTCAACTCTCAGAATCCCCCAGCCAGCATAGCTGGCTGGGGAATTCTGGGAGTTGAAGTCCACAGGTCTTAAAGTCGCCAAGGTTGAGAAACACTGCCTTAGATGTTCCTTTTACAGAGAGATTAGGAAAAAACATATTCTGCCAATAACTGCTAAGTATCCTGGCCGTTCTGATACTACCTATCTTCAGTGGCTGTTTAAGGATGAACAGTCCATAACTACAATACAAGTGGCCAGATTCTGTGCAGCAGCACTGGGGAATCGTCATAAATACATGTCTTCTCCACCATAGTTATGTTATATAACAAATATGGCAAACCTTTTGCATTGCTTTTAGTGTTGAACCTACAATAGGCCACAAAGTTTAATGGATTGTAATTTTAGTATAGTTAGACCATGTATAATTGACAGATTGGATTTTATTATAGATTTTAGTTGTTATTTATTATGTTATGTATGATTTTTAATTGTATATTTACTGAGCATTTTTATTTGTTCTGGTCTCTGGTCTAAGATTGTAATAAATTTGGGGGGGGGGAGAGAATGCTGACACTACTTTTATTACATGGTTATACTAACAGAATCTTCCAAGTTAGAATGCATCTTTCCCCTCCCTCCTTTCATCTTCAAGAGAATTAGGGAGAGTCAAGACTGAGACACTTTCTCAAATTACATTTCTACCTTGGACTGAAATACGTCTGACTGTTGCCTCCTTTTTTTTCAAAGATATTCCTACAACCCATTGGAGAGACTCATATCCCTTAATCCCAGGTGTAATTGGATTTGCAGCACAATTGTACTAACCATAATTCTTCCTGAACCAATCAGGAGGCTTTGTGACTGTTCCCCATGCCTCAGTTACTACCTGTCTCAACTATTGCAATATATTTCATTTGGGGGGTACGCTAGAGAAAGAATCAGATAATTGCAGTGGACACACAAAACATATTGATGTGATAGCTGAAAGATCTGCACAGGCTACGTCTTACATACTGAGCATAATTCATATTGACCATTCATGTCCTCAACAGCTTGGGGAACTGATTATCAATGAGACTGCCTCTATCCAGCCATGAACTTTCCCGGTCACTTGGGCTAATGGGACATCTTCTTCTGAAGATGCCAAAGCCTGGACGCTCCATTACACAAAAAAGGCTCTCGTGTGGCTCCTAGGCTACACAATGTACTTCCTAACTAGATGTGTTTAGTTTCAGTCTGCACAATATTTAGGAAGATGATCAAAACTGCATAATATTTAGGAAGATGATCTGCACAATATTTAGGAAGATGATCAAAACATACAGTGTTACATACTGAGAGACAGTTTGGTAGTTTCCACCAAGGTCCTCTGATCTGGCGGGAAAATGCTCAAAGGTGATTGGTTAAGACGTCTGAAAGCTCCCTATAAAAGGGCTGCTGCCAGACAGAGTCTTTGCTGGATTGTTCATAGTTGTGACTAATAAAGAGCTGTTGTTACTGTTAGCCTGAGTCTGCCTCTTCCATTCACCGGATCTAACACTTTTAACTGTTAATTATTTTGGTGACTCTTTTTATCTGTAGTCTCAAATGCAATAATAAGTTCTGTTCAGTGGTGGATTTCAAAAATTGTTCGAACCTACTCTGTGGGTGTGGCCTCCTTTGTGGGAGTGGCTTGCCACCCATGTGACCGGATGGGAGTGGCTTGCCACTCCCACAAAGGAGGATATGAAGATGCCGAAGACATTTGTCAGAACCACCTTAAATTACCTCACACACAGCACTGGCATGTATAAGAATATGATGTAAACTTGTTTTTTAAAAGTCATCTTTGGTTTGCGCTAAAACAACTTCAGCACACACAATGTTCTGATTGCACCACAAATGCAGTAGTCATCCTTACCTTTCCCAGAGGCACTGAGTTTTATAAATATGAGCATGATAGTGTAGAATAATCATATCCAAGGACCAGTGGTGGGTTTCAAAAAATTTTTGGAACCTCTTCTGTAGGTGTGGCCTGCTTTCCAGGTGCACTGGTGGAACCTCTTCTAACCGGTTCGGTAGATTTGACGAACCGGTTCTACCGAATAGGTGCGAACTGGTAGGAACCCACCTCTGTTTCTGTTTCTACTTGGTCTCTTATTGTTGTAAGTCATTTAGAGAGATTAGAGTGCTATACAGTCCTTCCCTTTTTATTAAATTAACTTTTATAATATTAAGAAATGAACCTGTTTGGGAGCTTTTTTCCCCAATGGGGAGGAGAGGGAAATAAATAAAAACACCTTTCCTTGTTTTGAAAGATGTATAAAATAGAGGACAACATGCAGGAAAGTATCTTGGTTTCTTTGTTCTTTCATGTATCACTGGCACTATTTATTTGCATTTGTTAATTTTTTCAAGGCTTCCTGGAGGAAAGAAAGGTAGAATACATTTGTACATGAAAGCATATAAATGCATTCTTAAAACCCTGTTAAGCAGGTTAGCCTGAGAATGAATGACTAGCCACGTATTGGCTGCACACAATCCTGATTTGACTGAATTAAATAACCAGGTGCTTTGGCTGTTTGTGAGTTAATACATGGTTTGGACTCAAGAATTATGGTTTATCAATTATGTATTATGAATAACATACTATATCAACTCAATCACTGTAACACATTTATGTATGTTTTATTTATGTAAGTCATAGTTAAAATAGAACGTTAACACAGTGAGTTAAATCATTAAGAAAGCTCTGTTCACAACCCATTGATGCAAAGATAAACAAGCCCTCCTGTTTGGATCAGTCAACACAACTGATAATGTTTTTCAGAAGGGTGAATCTTCCCACTTCACTTTTAGCTTTCTCAACCTGGAACAAAATTAGTATTCAGAGGAAAATGAAGCACTTCACTCTCTCAAGCTGCCTCTGCTAGGCAACCAATTTATTAGAGGAAAGAAAAATGTTCTCAAATACAGAATATGCATAAATCTTTGACAAACAAATATGGCTTATTTAGAACTACAGTATCTGCTATGCTGTTTTTGGAAAAGGAAGCCTTTTTGTGGAGCAGAAACTCAGATACAAAGATAATAAAAATGCTCAGAGAAAGCAGCTCAAAGGAAATTATTCCAATTGGCAGAGCCGTACATTTTCAGAGTGTTAGCATTTGTAGAAAGTAAGAATGGTTATAAAATTCAACTTTTGAATGATCTTTTCTTAAAATGTTTTTGTATTTTTATGGCTACATCTTTTCTACCATTAGCAGAAAAGCTCATAAAATAGATTATTAAATAAAACAAGATTTTAAAATCAATTAGCATGCTGCTTCAAATACTATAGGCAGCATCTGCTAAGGTTTACTAAGTATCACATGGTGAAATTTCACTACTTTACTCATTGCTAAGAAAAATAATTGGAAGTTATGAATTTATATTTACTGAACTGAGCTATCAGGAGCAATTTTCCTGGTGAATTCTCTCATTGGGCCAAGACAAGTCCTTCCCCGATTAATTACATTGTAAACTCAATGAACCCTTTATGTTGTGGCACAACAGGAGCCGTTGGAGCTGCCACCAGACTCCGACAGTAAGGGGCCCTATGAGTCGGCTCTGGAGGATGTGGAGGACCCTGGACAGGGTTCCGACTCCGATCAGGCACAGAGAGGCTGGTTGGCCACCAGGAGTCTCCTGAGTCTTGGAGCAGTGGGGAGGACACAACGGAGTGTGATTCTGACGTCATGCATTGGAGCAGTGGGGAGGAGACAAGGGAGTTGGTCCTGGATGCCCGGCAACGGAGAGCTAATAGGCGTAAAGAACAGTTATGCAGTTACAGGAGATAATTGCACTCAGCTGGTGGTAATTAGGCTCCTCTCAAGACTATAAAAGGAATGACTGTCCACACGCTCGTTGCAGGAGTCAACATATTTACTAGAGCTGGAGAACTCTCGTGGCTAGCTTGGCGGGCTGGATTGCTGCCAAGGTTAGTCTGTGCTGGATTGCTGCCAACATCTAGTCTGTGCTGGATTGCTGCCAAGGTCTGGTCTGTGCTGGATTGCTGCCAAGGGCTAGTCTGTGTGTTAATAAATCCTGAAGTATCTTTGTCTCGGCGTGCTTTAGTGTGTGAAGAGTGGGGAGTCAGAACACCTTTATATAAAATTCCACCTAGATAATTGACCTCACCCTTCTCTTCCTAGCATCTCAATAATATGAGCGTTTAGTAAGTTATTTCTCAAAATGGCTACTGTGGCTAACATTCAGTTTGATCTAAGGTCAAGGTTGATTTGTGCTAAATAGCAATAGCAATAGCAGTTAGACTTATATACCGCTTCATAGGGCTTTCAGCCCTCTCTAAGCGGTTTACAGAGTCAGCATATCGCCCCCACAATCTGGGTCCTCATTTTACCCACCTCGGAAGGATGGAAGGCTGAGTCAACCTTGAGCCGGTGAGATCTGAACCGCCGAACTGCAGATAGCAGTCAGCTGACGTGGCCTGCAGTACTGCACTCTACCCACTGCGCCATCTTGGCTCATATGGACCTAAGATTGCAAAGAGGCAAAGTCTGAACTGCTCTTGCAGCGTCCCAGACTTACTTTACAATAGTTGAGGATTGACCTGAAAACAACGTTTTATAATATATTAATCAATTACTCTAGCGAGTACTCAAGCCTTGCCCTTCTTTGCCTAGTTTGGTTCAGAATGTCTTAAGGCAAAAAAACAAGCTGATTAGCTAATTTAAACTCTGAAAGGAGGATTCAGCTTTATAGTGTATTCTGGACCTCTTATTGCTGGAGCAACTGAATAAAGACCTAGTGCAAACCTAGAAAAGAGAATTTACCAGGACATCCTAGATCAATGTTTCTCAACCTTGGCGATTTTAAGTCCTGTGGACTTCAACTCCCAGAATCCCAGGGCGGCAGAAGCTCCAGAACCGAGTGGAGGTTCTCTGCGCGAGGTGAAACAGGCGCTCGCTGCCTCGCTCTCCTGCCGCGGCGTCCGTTTCGGTCGCGCAGAGAACTTCCACTCGGTTCCGGGGCTGCCGCCGCCCGGCAAAAGCCCCGGAACCGAGTGGAAGTTCTCTGCACGAGGTGAAACGGGCGCCCGCCACCTCGCTCTCCTGCCGCGGCGTCTGTTTCAGTCACGCAGAGAACTTCCACTCGGTTCCGGGGCTGCCGCCGCCCAGCAAAAGCCCCGGAACTGAGTGGAAGTTCTCTGCGTGAGGTGAAACGGGCGCCTGCCGCCTCGCTCTCCTGCCGCGGCGTCCATTTCGGTCGCGCAGAGAACTTCCACTCGGTTCCGGGGCTGGCTGGGGGATTCTGGGAGTTAAAGTCCACAGGACTTAAAGTCGCCAAGGTTGAGAAACACTGTCCTAGACACAAACAATAGCGTCATTAAAAGTCAGAAAGCAAACCTTATTTTCTTGCTTGGTAGCTTTCCATTCAAATAATGTTCCCCTTCAGTTTCTTATCTCATACCAGCAACAGAGACCACTTTGGGGCATTATATGCACAACAAGACCTGCCTAAATTCAGTCGAATGTTGTATTGACAAGCACCCAATGGGGCATCAACTGCAAGTTCTGAAATAAAAGACCTAAAACAGCCTGGCTAAGTCCCAGGTAGTGATTTTATTACTGCTGAACTCTTACAATAAGGAATAATGGACCCCTATACTTGCTCCTCTGTTCTCCTACATTAATCACACTGCACAAATACCAGAGAACTGGGGTTTAGCCATTATAATGCCCATTTATAAAGAGGCTCATTGTGAATTGCCCGCTAACTATTTAGTCCATAAGCCATCTTAGATTAATAAGTAAGCTTTATTTATTTCTTCATTTATTTACATCCTGCCTTATTTTCACAAGTAACACAAGCCAGCGAACATATCCCACACACCTTCCTCCTTTTATTTTCCCCACAACAACCATTCTAAGAAGTGAGTTGGGCTGAGAGTGAGTGACTGGCCCAAGATCACTCAGCTGGCTTTCATGGGCCAAAGCAGGACTTAAATTCACGGACTCTTGCTTTCTAGCCTGGTGCCTTAACTACCAGACCAAATCGGTTCTCTCTGGCTCAGGTTTTATGCTAAACATCTCCACAACAAATTGATTGGATTAATTAAATGAGCAAGCAGGCTTTAGAACTGGACACACTATTCCGGTACATGCCCTAATACAGCAACATTGGGATGAAAAATATTTATCTAAAACAACTTCTGCACCATATGCCACATTCCTTGACATTAGGTCTGCATTTGATCTAATTTTCAGAACAAGGTTGTGGATAAATTCAGACATTGGTGGAGGAGCTGTCAATTGGCGTGTGTGTGTGTATGTGTGTGTCTATCTATCTATCTATAACATATATGGAATATATATTTATTCTATAATAAAGATTAGTTGCCATTTGCAGGGACGTTGCAATAAAGAGACCCCAGCCTGAAGAAGAGTGAGACATTTAACTTAATTATTTAATTCATTTTCTCTAACCTCCCATCTCAATGACTGGGTGGCTTATAATTTGAAGATAAAGGATAGTTTGTCTAAATTTTCAAGCACCTCACAAGTATAAATTTTAAAACATGAAACATCATTTGATCTACCATAATCAGTCTTTAAGTAGATTTTCCACATTAGAAGAACTTTCCTCTGGCAACAGGTGTCTTCTCATGCAAATCTACTGGTCATAGCGATTTCATTATCCAAACTAGGTAACACATCTAGCTTGGGTAATGAGACACCTGAAGAAGAAAAAAAACAAGCTCAGAGAACACAAATGACCCCTCATTTCAATCCTGAGCTACAAATATTCTTCTTTAGCGATACAGTAATTTTACTTTAATGTTTGTAGTCTTTACAGCTGTAAACAAAAGCTACTCATATTCAGTTTAGTTAATATTTTTCCAGTTGCTAGTTCTTCTAAAGCTTTGTTTGATAAAAAAAAAATGTTTAAGCTTACTAATGTACATTATGTTCATGGTTCCATAAATCCGCCTCATCTTTCTTGCTCTATGCAGGAAAGAAAATACCATACTTTCTTAAATAATCTAATGGGCAGTTTTTTTCCTAAGTTCCAGATTTTAGTAACCCGATTCAAAAACAATGAATTGAACAGGAACCTTTTGCCAGGAAGGAAAAACAAAACCATTCTGTTTACAAGTCTCCTTCAAAAAGTCAATGACCCATCCTGTTACTCATTACTAAGACTGCCAAATGGGAAAAATATATTTTGCTTTGAAATAATAAACTTTAATGATTAGGCACAATGATTTGCATATCAGAATGCAAAATACAGGACAATAAGATCATGTATAACAAGAGAGCAAACAGTAGAATTAAAAGGAAATGCAAATAATTTCTGCCGTATCCCAATCAGATCCTTATATGCAATTCTCAATGATACCATTTTATTCCGATAAAAAAGGTACTTCTGTATATTTCAGTTCTGAACATACATGGAATATATTGTTTTAATGTATGGATCCCAATAGGTCATTTGTCTAATGTGTAATCCAACATATTGATCTTTCTCATTAACTGGTATTAAATATATGTGCTATGTCCTCTATCTCTGATGCTTCACAAATACTTGACAAGGAACTTGGTTAACATATTTAACCATTTTGCCTAGCTGGTTAAATCTGACTTCCATAAAATAGCCCCCTGGAATGTGTGAGTATTCCTGAATTTAGATATTTCCCAATCTGAAAGGTACATTCATTTGAATGTGTTGACCTTACTGCAAGTAGCTCAGTGGTGGGATTCAAATAATTTAACAACCGGTTTTCTGCCCTAATGACCAGCTGGGTAGGCGGGGCTTAGTGGTCATGTGACTGTGTGGGCGTGGCCAACTCAACATTACTCAGGTCGATGGGCAGTTTGCCTTAGCTGTTACAATGTAATAAGGGTTAACCGGAGAGGCAAGTTTCTGTAAGCAGGGCAATAAAGATTAGGCTAGAAACAACACCAGAATGTTTCCTTCCTGCCTTCCTTACAGGATTAGCCCTGTAAAGCAGAAAAAAACACAAGAAGATTTCTTCCAACAACCGGTTCTCTGAACCTCTTAGAAAGTTAAGAACTGGTTCTCCCAAATAGGTGCAAACTGGCTGAATCCCACCACTGAAGTAGCTATATCTATTAAAGCTTCTACAGCTAATCTTTGACTTATGACCATTTGTTCAACAACCATTTGACGTTATGCCGGGGCTGAAAAACTGGATTTATGATCCGTGCCCAAAGCTCCGTGCCCCCATGAGCATGTGATCAAAATTTGGGTGTTTGGTAGCAGCTTATTCATACTTATGATGGCAGGAGTGCTTTCACTCCCTCATCTATATCCTTTTGGTCACCCAGCCCTTTGCCTCGCAGAGCAGCAAGCAGGGGCCAGAACCACATGGTTCTGTGGCTGATCTTTTGCCCTTTTCACCCAGCCACTGTGGCCAAAGAAGTGCCTTGCTACCTTTCCTATCTCCTTTTTGGATCCAGCTTTTCATAGCTTTATGAACTTTACAAAGACAGTACTCAAGAACTCATGTGTAGGAAACCTTACACAAAGAAGTTGGGTCCAAAAAGGAGATAGCAAAAGATCACTGTAGGGAAATAGGAAAGAAGGCAGCTGGATGAACAAATGCTTGTTGTGGTTTGCTGGGATGGACTGGGACTTCCTGATGCATGGCAAGCAGCCCCAGAGCTGCACAGTTCTGAGGCTGCTTCCGGTGCAATCAAATCCAGAATAGCTTGATGGGGCTGAGTTGTTGCTTAATGACCTGTGATTCTCAGTTAACAACCGCAATGGGTTGTTGAGACCAGGATTGCCAGAGTAAACCAGTATGGTCACATGACATCTTGCTTTACGACCACACCTACTTATCATATTTTTTGGAGTATAAGATGCACCTTTCTCCTTCAAAAAAGAGGCTGACAATCTGGATGCGTCTTATACACTGAATACAGCATTTTTTGCTTCCCAAAACCCCGCCTTCTTCACCAAAATGGCTGTGCATAGCCTTTGGGAGCCTTGCAGAGTGCTGCTGGGGGCTGGGGAGGGCAGAAATGAGCAAAAAACAGGCCTTTTTGCTCATTTCCCCCACCCCCACCGCCCAGCAGCACTCTATAAGCCTCCTAAAAGCTATGCATGCCCTGTTTTTGACAAAATATGGGCCAATTTTTATTCATTTTTGCCCCCCACCTCCTCAGGAGCACTCTACAAGCTTCCTAAAGGCTATTCATGCCCTTTTTTCGAGGCCTGCAGAGTGCAAAACCTTTTTTTAAAAAAATTGCCTCTTCAAAACCTTGGTGTGCCTTATACTCCGGTGTGTCTTATACTAAAAAAAATATGGTATGATGGCAATTCTGGCACTCCTTGTGGCGATTGTAAATCAAGGACTACCTATATTATTTGTTTAGTGTATGGCACTACACTAAATAAAGGTGTTTTAAGCCAGGAGATCACAAAGATTGTCTCATTGTCATTGAATAAACAGTTGATTCTGTGTTGTTTGCCCAGGAGACGCCCAAGTTCAGGATTCCTATACTTTTCAAGAAGGCATCTTCCTTGTCCCCCACCACCTATATAATAGCTATTAAAAGTATTTAAAAAATGTATAAAAGCAAAAGTAAACAAAAAGTCAAGGGGATGTTGTTAATAATGGAGCCAACTCACAAGTTCATGCATTGTCCAGAGTCTACTGGCAGAATCAGGTTTTGAGGGACCTTTGAAAGCTCCGGAATCATGAGGCCTACCTCATATTTGTGCGGGAGGAGATTTGAGTGCAACAGCAAAATGTAGCTCCCTGAACAATAGCATGAGTAACATGCCCATTGGGTTGGTTTTGATGGGATGAGTAGATGAAATAGGGAAGAGGCAACCCCTCAAATAAGTAAATATCAAAGCTGAGTGGAAACATGAGCTTCACTAAAATGTTTGGGGTCTCCAAGTCATTTGACTTAAATCAAGTCATTTGAGTATATTATAGAACTAAAGTTGATCATCATTTTTTAGAATGAAAAGCAATATTTAGTTTTTCACCAGTAACATGTAATCAAATGGCTCTGAAATTAGGAATGAGAAACGTTTGTCATTCCCAGTAATATTAGTTAAAGCGTAATTTGAATATGTCATCTCTATTGCTAAGTTCAATAAAATATGCTTTACTACATTAAAGCTTTCTGATCTTTCAGTTTTGTTAAAAACAATTTCTTCAAAAAGCCCCATTTCAACCATTTTCATACAATTCTAGTTATTTGTAAAAATGTTTTCTTCGGGCATGATTTTATCATTGCATGAATCCATTCATGCAATGGATGTAGGAGCCGAGGTGGCGCAGTGGTTAAATGCAGCACTGCAGGCTACTTCAGCTGACTGCAGTTCTGCAGTTCAGCTGTTCAAATCTCACCGGCTCAGGGTTGACTCAGCCTTCCATCCTTCCGAGGTGGGTAAAATGAGGACCCGGATTGTTGTTGGGGGCAATATGCTGACTCTGTAAACCGCTTAGAGAGGTCTGAAAGCCCTATGAAGCGGTATATTAGTATAACTGCTATTGCTATTGCATTCTAGTTTTGTGCCTGGGAAATGGAGATTCCAGGCTCCCACCACCACCACCACCACCACCACACACTCACAAACACACAAAAATAAGTAGTTTTGCCTAGAACAAGTAGCAGAATTTATGTCTTTATGTAGAAGATTTATTATTACACTTATGTGCAGCTGGTGAGTTTCACTGGTTTGGCTGAGCGGAGAGCATTCCAGCAAAGTTTGGAAGGGAAGACAGAAGGCGGTTCCCTTGGGAGTTTTGTATTCTTTTTGCATCAAGTCCTTCCAAGGCTAAAAAATGCTGAATTTAGCTGACTAGGCTGACAAGAAGTGGACATTGTGGATAGGTTTACCTTGCCTATGTGTTTTTGCGATGGTAAGGTGCTAATGAATGCTATCACATCTGGTCTGCAAAACTCCAGACAACCCCTAAAATAGCAGCTTTCTACTATCTACGGTAGTACTCATCAAGACTTTTACAACATGCATCAGATAACCCACCTTAAAAGTGTCATATAGAAAGGACTATAATTTCTAGCTTGTTCCAGCTATCGCAAACAGCTGGTGCTGTACAGGTGGGCCTTGATTTACAACTATTTGTTTAGTGACGTTCAAAATTATAAAGGCACTGAAAGAAGTGATTTACAATCAGTACTCGCACTTATGAGCATCACAATATTCCCAAGTTATGTAAACAAAATTTGGGCGCTTGGCAGCAGGTATGTATTTACAATGGTTGCAGAATCCTGAGATTACGTGACCTTCCCAACCATCTTCCAGGACAAAGTAAGTCAATGGGGGGAAGCTGGATTTGTTTGTTTGTTTGCTTTTTGTTTATTAGTATTTATAGGCCGCCCTTTTCCCTAAGGAGACTCAGGGCGGCTTACATAAAATAGGGAAGGGAGGGTACAGACAATAGACACAAACAATACATAGAAGTAAAATAGTAAGCAACATTCATTCATCATTCGGGTGGGGACAAATTATCTTTATCCCCAGGCCTGACGGGCTAGCCAGGTCTTAAGGGCTGTGCGGAAGGTCTGAAGGGTGGTGAGGGTACGAATCTCCACGGGGAGATCGTTCCAAAGGGTCGGAGCTACTACTGAAAAGGCTCTCCTCCGTGTAGTTGCCAGTCGGCACTGACTGGCAGATGGAACTCGGAGGAGGCCTAATAATCTATGCGATCTAATTGGTCGCAGGGAGGTAATTGGCAGGAGGCGGTCTCTCAAGTACGCAGATCCACTACCATGGAGTTGCTTAAGAACTATGCCAAAATGGTCCTAAAATTAGGAGCGACTCACTTAACGACCACCTTGCTTAAGGGAAATTCTGGACCCAATTATAGTCGTCATTCGAGGACCTGTACTTGCAACTATCCTTTAAAAGGGGACGGTTCTGACACAATCCTCGAATCTGTGCTTAAAAAGCAATCACCTGGATGCTCTACCTGGCGAAAGAAGAAAACGCCCAGCTACCCGCCAAAGGCTTTGTTTTGCTACGTTTCGCGACGGCCGACTCGCACGGATTTCGTGCTTGCGGCTGAAAGTAAGCCCAAAGCCACCTGCGATTCCTCTCCTGCCTGCGGTTGTGCCCGAGCCCGCTCGGCATTCCTCAAGTGCCCAACCTGGTCGCCGCCCGCCCCGCCGGCTCCCTGGCTGCTGACCGGCCTCCAGCCTTTCCAGACTGACTCCCTCCCTCCCCTCCTCCCTTGTTTGCTCCCAGTCCTCGGCCCAAACGCGACTTCCTCTTCCTTTCCGAAGCTCCCGCTGTCCGTCCTAGTTCGGGCCGGACTGCCCTCTACAGATCGCGGAGGAGGGTGAGAGCGCACTGCCCAGCCTGGCGCGGCCGGGAGATCTCTGGCGCGCTCTCTCCGTCTCTCCGCCCCCCCCCCCCCCGTCTCCTCTCGCTCTCTCCCCGTCTCCCTCCCGAAGTGCCGCTCCTCCCGAGGGACGCAACAGGAGCCAGGAGTTGGCGGACTCGGAAGAACGAGAAACAAAGCCCGGTCGTTTCGCTCGCCTCCCGCTCGCTTTTTTTTCCTCTCGCTGCTTAGCTTAGTTGCGCCTTTCCGATCCCGCTGCGGCTTCTTCGGAGGACTTTTCTCTGCCTTTGTGGGGCTACTCAGCAACCCCGAGAGGTAAGGCGCAGAACGGGACGAATCTGCCCTGGTAACTAGTGAAATGGCGTGGGAAACGAGGACCCCCCCCCCTTTAGTTCACGGAGGGGGGGGGAGAACCAGAGGGAAAATGCGGGGTCCCTCCGAAGACGAGGGCTCTTTTCTCCTGTTCCCCCTCCCCCATGTCGGTCCTATTGTAGGAACCATTTGGAAAAAGGGGTCACTTTTGACATCCGGGGTTGGGGGCTGGAGAAACTGGCTGCGTTCTTACAGTCCCCCCGCCGATCATCAGCTGGAGCCTTACTGAAGTCATCTCGTTGATAACACACTGAACTATAAAGTAAACATACTAGCTGGCGGGCACGATAGGCTGAGCTCCCCTTGTAGCCAGCCACATTTCCCCACTTATCGTCTTGGACGAAGCGAGGCTTAACATTCTTACTCGAGGGGGGGGGGGCGGGGGAGGGAACAGCTGATTTCCGAGGTGTTAGTTTTCAAAGGCGAGAAATGGGCACGCAGATGGTTCCCATTCCTTTGGGGGCGTTGCGTTTGTTTTTTCTAGTAACCCCTGGAGATCAATCTTTGCCTTGTTTTTTTCCCCCCTTTTTTAAACATCCAGTATCTTTTCTCAAACATTTTTTTCCTATCACTGAAAGTATTAAGAAGTTTTTCTTTTATTTGTTTGTTTTAAAGTCAATTTAGTTATCCTCTGGATTTTACTTGAATGGGGGAAGATAGCACATGAAAGAAAGGGTTGTTTACTATGGATTCCTTAAAGGGGAAGGATGATTCCATGAGTTTGCTGTATAAGAATCAGTATGCTATATGGAGTATGCACTTCCTACCAGACAAAGGTTTGAAGGCTCTTGCAGAGTCTTTAGAGACCCCACATTGTACAGAACTGTAAGATCATGCTTAGAATAGAACTGGGCTATGCAGGTTGCTGAGCTTGTTACATATTGGCCAAAACATGCCACAATATATTTGTGCTGAATCCCTAGTGTTAAATGGAGAATCCTGCATATGCCATGGGTACACCTAAGGGCCTGTAATCTCCTTCCCTATAGTGCTAATAAAAAGTTATGTAATAGTTTTGATTGACTAATCCATGATGAGTCAACATGTGTACCTATTTGTCTCGTTCTTATTCGTCCATATTGCTACTAACTGGAGCATAACATGCACCTATCATGAATTCCTACTTTGAGGAACATAGCTAGGCTATCTAAGAATCCGAATAGTATGAAGGAGGATGGTGCTTGTTTGCTATATATGTGCTTAGAAAAGTATACTTGATAAGATGAAAGTCTGAAAGGATTAACAAAGGATACAAGAGGGATGAGAAGTTCTCAGTTTTTGGTAGAGTCAAGAATAGATCTTAAGAGAGTGAAACTACAGTGAATACAGAGGGACTGTAAGAACAGATCCTGTAGGTCCTGTATGACAAGATTAAAGTTCTTAACAGAATGAATGGAAAGTGGATGTAATGAAAAAGGGTGTGGGAAACTGCTTGGAACAGAGTGAACAAACTTATGTTACAAAGTACTATAGAGGTTTGTGAAGTTATATTAACATTAGAAGGCTGTATGAAGGGGAGAGAGAGAGAGAGAGAGAAAAGAGAACAAAAATGTCAACATATTGTTTGCTTATAGAAAGAAAAATATAATTGGAAAAATATAGTAAAAGAAAGCAAAGGTTAAGATTAAACGAACATAGAGAATGCACAGTACAGGTAGCCCTTGATTTACAACCAGTTGCAGGTAAAGATCACATGACCCTGGGATGCCACAGCCATCATAAATACATGCTGTTGATCATGTGACCATTCTTCCCATTGTAGATTATACTTGCATCCTTATCTTTGGTCAACATTCTGTAACGTCATAAGTGTGAGGATTGGTTGTCAGTAACTTTTTCACTGCTGTTGTGATTTTGAACAGTCACTAAATGAATAATTGTAAATCGATACCTGCAATTTTGATTAAAATTATAATTTTGGGGGGAGTGAGTGGAAAATTGCTAAATGAGGAGCCTCCAGCAGAATGAAATGAAGCATTTTTTTAAAAAGTAATTATATGATCCTGGATGAAACTGAAGGGAATGCTGGAGTAATAAATTGTTATTTTAAAGATTTGTACAGGAATGATGGTGATACAGGTAGTCTCTGACTTACAACCGCAGTTGAGCTCAAAATTCCTGTTGCTAAAGAAGACACTTGTTAAGTGAGTTGTGTCCTATTTTACGACTTATTTTTTCACAGTTCTTAAGCAAATCACTGCAGTTGATTAGTGAATCATGTGGATGCTAAACACATCTGACTTCCATTGATTCTGCTTGTCGGAAGCCAGCTGGGAAGGTTGAAAAATTGTGATCACATGACCCTGGGACAGTGCAATTGTCATAAATACATGCCAGTTGCCAAGCAGCAAAATTTTGACCATGGGGATACTGCAATGATTATAAGTGTGAAAACCAATCATAAATCACTTTTTTAGTTCCCTTGTAACTGAATGGTCATTGAATGAATGGCTGTAACCTGAATGTCAAAGAATGGAATTTAGACCAATATAATAAATGTTAAAGAAGAAAAAATCATAAAAGCTGTAAGAATGTTGACAAAAGATAAGGATGCAAGTATAATCTACAATGGGAAGAATGTTAAATTATGGGTGTGATTTGCTAATGGAATAGTATTTTGTTTAATTTTGATTGTATTTCACGCATGCAAGTTGTCTATATGCCTGATCATTGGAAGAATGTTGCTATTGTTGCTTATTCAAAACAAAACCTACCAAGAATGAATGCAAAAAATGACAAGGGGATTAGTCTGTTATGTATGCTTGGGAGATTGCTTGTCAGAATTTTGATAAAAGGTAAATAAGAGGTGTCAGGGAACAAAATTTGGGAAGTGGCTTTCTGCCACATAGGGTCTCCACAGATGTATTTTTGCCCATCAGGTTATTGAGAAATACATGAATGTGAGATCTATCATATGTTACTGTTTTAGACAAAGTGTTATGATGAATAGATTTTGAATTATGGAATGCTATGTGCAAATACAGAGTGGGAGTTGTGCTGAATATAAGAGCAATACATGAAGAAACTATCATGAGAGTAGATGAAGCATTTATCAAATTGTTCAAACTTGAGCAGTAAGAAAAGAATGTGTAAGTGTCCTTCATTGTTTAAGGCATTCAAGATAAATATACAATGAATACTTGTGCTTGCACACAGTAAGACATGGCGGTTAGTGGGCAATGAAAGTTTTGGGGTGGCACATCGATGGTCACCAGCACCATGTTTCATACCCTGTGCTAAAATTAATATTCTTAATAAGACTAGTGTATTTTAAGTGGTCAATGCATTTGATATAAGAAGCCAATTCCAGTGTAGATTTTCACCTCAGAGATTACAAGGGAAAGATTATTGTATTTTAGCCAATAATGGCTTTCCTTATAGACCAAACATTCATCTGTCTGAGTCTTTTACTTCAGGCTACCAGATCTTGATCAACATCTCTTTTTACTTTCATACATTGGTTATCTAGATTTTTGGAGCCTAGATTAGAAGCTCTATTATTCCTGTTGGTGATGGGAAGTGATGGAAAACTTGAGCAATACATTAAATATAAATTATCTTTTGACCCCCATACCAGAGAAACATGGTATGTTAACATTTCCTTAAAATATAACTATTTTAAAAATGGATGAATATAACTCGACCAGAAGTTCCTCAGCAAGACAGACAGAAAAAATGTGTGCTCTAAAGAACCACATATAAATTCTGTCTGACAAACCAATGCCGAGATCATTTTGGATCAGAACTTCCCTGGAGAGGAAGTGAAGAAGGAGCTGCATCTCACTAGACCTAGAGGAGTGTAACAGGTTCCTCGTAGGTCAGAAATTCGCTCTCTGAATTGGCGTCGGGGGAGGCAGCATGGCAACATGGCTGCTATCAAAGCTGCGGTCTTCTGGCCAAAGCTTATGAGCAGGAGCAGTGCAGGAAAGGAATGTGAAACCTGATAAGAAGATTGAATTAACCAACTGACATAAATCAGAATTTGGAAAAGGTAAAGAACCTTGTGAGTATAAATAATATTGATGGACAGATTGGGATTTTGGCAGAAAGAAAGAAAAAAAAAGGGAGGGGGAAATGGTGGTTAAAATCATTAAGCCCTAAAATTACTCTTTGTTTTAAACAACTTGGAGACAGAAAGGAGGAAACAGAGAATTGACTAACCCATTTAAACACAAACTTTGGATTTGGATTTGAAAAGATTGTGCCTTTAAAAGAGATTAATTGACAATTGGGAACTCTACAAAGGATGGAAGAAGGAGGAGTGAAATAGAAGTTAAAAATATACCAAGGAGACTTGCTTTGTTCGAGCCTGTTTCTAACTAACATATCTTAAGCAACTCTAATTAATGAGCGGTGGAATGTAACAAGGAAAAAAAATCAAGAAAAAAGCACTATTTCTTCACTTATAATCCAATCTTGTCTGAGCAATGAATGGAATGTGAAAACTTCATAAGAACCAACTGACATAAATCAGACTTGGAAAAAGAAGCGAGGAGAAGCAAAAGTTAAAAACACACCAAAGAGACTTGCTTTTTTAGAGTTTCTTTCTGTAATTTTGGAACTGGACATTATGGAAAGGTGGGAATTTGAAGAATTATGTGAAATTATAAAAAATATGCATAAATCATTAAAATTAAGTGTAAATAAAATTTTGAAGGTAGAATCTGAGGAGAGGCAGAAAGTGAAGGAAGATGAGGGGAAGGATAATGAAAGGGTAGAAATGGTGGTAAATAAAAAGCAGGCAAGAATTTCACTGAGTTTGACAGTGGTATAGGGAAAATTGAAAAGGGGGGGATGTGTCCCAACAAAGGCAAATAAAAAGCAGACAAAAGATTTCACTGAGTTTGACAGTGGCATAGGGAAAACTGAAGAGGGGGGATATGCCCCAACAAAGGGAAATAAAAAGCAGACTAAAAATTTCACTGGGTTTTCCAGTGGCTTGGGGAAAATTGAAGAGGGTGGACATGCCCCAACAAAGAAAAGGGAGGAGACAGGAATAGAGAATTGGGACAAAAGACTTACTTGGAAAAAACCAGATATTTAGAAATTGTTACGTAGAGAAGATAAAGTTGAGATATGTGATTTACACCTTTATGTGATAATTAAACTGAATTGCTAACTGATTGAATATGATAATGGAAAGATAATTAAATATAGGTTAAAATATACAAAATATGGATGCATACAGAATTCTTAAGAAGATGAACCAAGTGAGGTATGTATTGCTTGTTATTCTACATAGCAGATCAATGGAATTTTAATGAACATTGAACAGTAAGGATTGTAATTTAAAGACAAATAAGCTAAGTTAAGATATGGAAAAATGGAGGGGGAACATGAAACATACTTACAATTGAGACTACAAAGACAGTCATGTAATGATGTATAATTATATAATATTATGATGAGAATAGCTGGGAATTGTAATCAGGTCCACATTCCAGGAAAAAAATAGGTTTTTTTGGGGTGTGTGTGTGTAAAATGTAATTACTATATATGTATACTTTTTTTCTGTCAAAAAAAGGAGGAGGAGGATATTTGGTAAAATTAAAGATGTTTATTGAAATGAAATTATAAACATCATCAACATAAAATGGAGTTTGCTCAGAGGCTGAAATACACCAAGTAAATGAGATGAAGAGTGTGGAGTAGAGGAGAGAGATAAGAGTAGGAGAGAGGGCGGGGGGAGAGGAGGAGAGAAAGAAGGAATAGAAAGGGAAGAGAGGAGAAGGAGAGAGGAAGGCGAAGTAGAGAAGAGAAGGACGACAGAGGGAAGAAAGGAGGTAGGGAGGAGGAGAGAGGGAGAAGAAAGTGATGGATAGGGTACAGTTATGGTGTATGGAGAGCAGAAGAGCCAATAATCATTTTTGGGGGTTGATGGTAAGACAAATTGATGTAAATATTTAATAATATAAAATAATGTTGGTTATGTAACAGTATACATGTGGTTATTTGTTATGAAAATGGAAAAATAAAAAACTTTTTATTAAAAAATGGATGAATATGTTACTTTAAAGAAACAATGAAAGCCAATGTATCTTAAGCCTTCTTTCCGATTTTCTATACTTTTATGTATATACCTATTATCAGTATGAAAGAACTTTAGTGTTTATTTTTTTTTAAAAAACACATCAATGTGGTTGCCCGAAAACTGAAGAAAAACATGACTATTTCATTCAAAAGTTCACATCATAATGCTTCCATTTTTTTTGTTTATTATTATCAGGACATGTTTTCTAATGTATTGGAAGGATATGCAACCCAAGGAAAGAGATTTATATTGTTTTTTTTCTCAATTGCATGTAGTCAAGCAGTACAAATCACAAAGACTTGAAACAAGAAATTATCTGGCTGGTTTGATGTGGTTTGTTCAGCTTATTTCTGGATCATGAATGTATGGGGCTGCTTAATAAGGGTTTAAAAAAATGCTTTCTGATAGGCATAACATAAAAAAAAACCTCAATTATGCAAGAACTCAGAAGCTTCTGGTAGTTACAATATTTGCTCTAAATCAATAGCTAGTATGAGATTCGTGAGATTCTTTGGCTCATGAGGTTCCATTTTAGATAACTCTTTCCAGAAATATTTTTGTGCTATTGAACTTCAGAGTGCATGGATTTTGAAATATTCTAGGATGCCCATGAAAATACAGAGAACATAGAATAATAGAATTGGAAGGGACTTGCGGCGGGGGGGGGGGGGCTTCTAGTCCAACCCCCTGCTCAAGCAGGAGATTCAGATAAATGGTTGTCCGGTCCCTTTTTGAAAGCCTCCAGTAATGGAACACCCACAGTTTCTGAAAGCAAGCGGTTCCATTGGTTGATTGCTCTCACCATTATAACATTTCTCCTTAGTTTTAGGTTGCTACTCTTCTTAGTTTCCATCCATTGTTTCTCATCTTGCCTTTTGGTGTTTTGGAAAATAGTTTGACCCCCCCTCCCACCTCATCTTTGTAGGAGCCCCTCAAATATTGGAACAATGCTATCATGCAGAATAATAGTAGGACTGTATGGCATCTCACCATCATTTCACATGAATTGAGAGTCCTTTAAAAAAATCTACTCTCTCTGTAGCGGCATATTGCAAGAATGTTTGATAGTGGTGTTTTTCTGCGGAGCATCCTCTTTTGTTATAGATTTGTTATTAAGGAATTGTTCATAAATGTTTGAAAAATTCCAGAATGCCCAATAGAAAGTTAAAATTACTAATGTTCATCTGTCAACATGTTTGGGTAACTTTTTCTGTTATGAGACTGGAAATATTTTTCTCTGATTCTAGCAGTTGCTTTCGTTGCTTTCACATCACTAGAAACTAATTGTATAATGATTTTCTCAAAGACTTGTATTGAATTAAAAGTAGGAGGCTTTCTCTTTCCCAACTTTTTCAGTATAATTTTGGGCCTTTGTGTCAGCAATCATCATATCTTGACTTGCTTATCTGTTCTTTCTTTGTAACTTCGTTGAGCTCTATGGGAAAATGTTCCCAATCTTAAACATCAGTATCAAATTTCTAAATACTTTTTTTAAGGAAATATAATTGTCATTATTCAGGTTTATATTCTGGTTTCCTTTCAATAGCCGTCTATCCCTTCTCTAACTTTATCTGTGCAACAGCCCTGTGAAATAGATGAGTTCCCATGACTGAGAAGACTTGAAATGGATCTTCCTGATCCTCTCCAACACTCTGCCTTTTCAAACCATTGTTCAATCATCTTTCCTGGAATGGCTTTCCTCCAAGGGCTTTCCAAACCTTCAAGATTTGCAGACCTTACAAACACTGCTGTATTGTATCTGGTTGGGCTAAAAGCACAATAGAAATGTCCCTGAATGGACTTTTCTTAAATATTATATGAGCATAGGGGAATACGCTGCAATTCCACAGAGCAGCCATTTGTTCATAAACTATAAAAAGCTTTGGAAAAAGAGTAGAAAGCAACCTAGCTATTAGAAAACTGTTCTTAATTGCATGAATAAATAAGAGTTTCAGAAATTCCTAAACACTCTTGGGAAAATGTATTTTTCCTGGCCTGAAGGAAGAAAACATGGAGGAGCTTAATGGAAGATCATTGTCATCAGGTTTAATAAGCTGAGATATGTTAGACAATACCCTGTCATATTATAGCTGAAACATAGGTTTTTAAAAGCCAAGTATCCAAGGTTAGTGTTTTATCTAGTGTCCTGCAAAATAAAAGGAAACTAGTGCAGGACAATGCAAATAGGTATATAAAAAGTGATCTTTAGTTTCCATCAGATTTGGTAGGACAATGGAAACAGTGAAATCTGTTTCACAGATCTGAGTCACAGTTGAGCAGAGAAATTCTGCCTCGTTCCATGCATAGAATTTATTTACACAATTTTATATGACACACAGCTCCCAAGACTTCAGACTGTTTACAAAGTAAAAAATCTCAATCTGTACCCTGTGTGTATGTGTATAAACTCTCTCTCAATCACACACAAACACACACAGCTCAGCATCAACCAAATAAAAATATTGCATTTGTATTAAAATCAAATTAAAAAGAGAAGTTAGCAAGTGTTGCCTGAAACAAACATTTTCATCAGTTGTGCCCATCTGCTTTTAAGTATATACGGTAAATGGACAGAAACCTTTCAGTGATATGACAAGAATAATGCATCATACCTGCCAAGGCTGCCAATGTATATAGTCCAGCTCCCAATCTCTTAAAGTTTAAAATATAGATCCTCCCTTAAGAATATACTTGCTGTCCATTTTAAAGCAGGTATTTTATGATCATAATATTGTAGGTGTTCAGTTTTTGCCAGTATTCTGAAACACTCATTCTACCCTGATTCAAAAATGTCTCATGTGTAACAACAATGTCAGTTTTTGGTGGACTGCCTTGACTTTGAAAATGAATTTGTAGGACAAGACATGTCATAGCTTCACCCTGAATCACTACAAGTTTACAGAATTCCAATAATATTTTAATGTAGCATTATCTATGTGTGAAATACTTTAGACTAACAAGTGGCTCCAAATAACCTCTGAACCTCTGATCTAACAGTTTCTTTGAAATATGTTCTTTAAAAATATTAACAAAGAATGCAGCAGCCTTTCTTCGTTCTTATCTTTTGACACAGATCTCTAGAGAGGAAATGATCCTTGGGGTTCCCGTTGAAATGTATTATGTTTTCTTCAGTAACTTTAAGTAGTTGTTTGTTTTTTTGCTGATTGCAAAATCCTCTACTTTTAAACTATTGCTTGTTTATACATAGTTTTCATTCTGTTCTGTTTTCTCCTGATTTGCTGATCACATGCTTTGTTTTGTTAATAAATAATTTAGGCATTTTTCACAGTGGGAGAGTGGATAAATTGCCATGTCAAGTTGTTTTTCAAAATGTACATTTTATATTTCCACGTTTTAAAAAAGAATTTAAGGCAAAATAGTTGAGCTATTATTTAGTAACTCTACCATTAGATATTTCATAAGATATTCTATTTGGACCTTGGGAGAGTAAATCAAAATACTCATACCATTTAATATTAAATATCATACCAAAATTAACTGAGGAGAGAGGCCATAGCTATTTAGTTATGAAACTCCCTAAAGAGATGGACAGAAAGTATTCAGCAAAGATAGTGTTGATTCTTTTGGGGAAGAATCTTACCAAAAGATAATTCACCAGTAAGAAAAGCTCAACTCCCAATTTATAACAACCTGTTTTCAAAGTCTATATATTCTGTCTTGAGAATACCAAGAAAATTTGTTCCAAAAGAGGATTTTTGTCAACCATTTTCATGTTGTGAGAAGATAAAAGGCAAGGGTGTCTCTGTAGAAGAGGTAAAGAAAATAGGAGAAAGCTTTCTTAGATAGAAGTAAACAATTAACAATAGTAGTGATGGAGGATGTGACTACAAAAATGGTTTGTTTTTCTGTTTTCTTAGGCAATGGTATAGCATAGATGAGCTAAAGAGAGCTGATAACATAAATGTGCTGAAGAAAGAGCATTAGTGTCCTCCGTGGTGGGCGGGCTTGAACTCCAGTGAGGATTTTTAATTATGTACGTGTTGGCTGAGTGGATTTGTAGTCACAAAGTCGCAAAGACCCTAAATTTCTAATATCCTAAATGAATGCATCTTGGAACAGATGGACCAGAAAGGAGGTAATTCTTGATTGAATCCTAAATCATGACTGTGATCTGAGGCAAGATGTAAGTATTGTGGAACTAATAGAAATGGGTGACCAAAATATAGTTACATTCAGCATACATGGAAATGGGAAACTGCCAACTGAATGCAACAGTCACATTTGATTATGGAAGGGGCACTTTTTCAGATATCAGGAAATTGTGAATCTCTTCTTCACGCCTGAATGTTAATTAAAACCACAATAACTGGGAGTCAATAGGGATGTATTTGGCAGGGTAAGAAAGAATGGTCCATAACTTAAGAATTTCCAAGCCTGGGGAAAACCATATCAATAATAATTATAACATTAACAGCAATAGGGGCTTCACAAACACCCTATCTCTGGGCTTGGGAATAGAGCCTTAAGAGATATAGATGACTTCGACAATGGGAGTCATATGTATCTGTGGGGCAGTGGTGGGTTTCAAAAATTGTTCGAACCTACTCTGGGTGTGGCCTCCTTTGTGGGAGTGGCTTGCCACCCATGTGACCGGATGGGAGTGGCTTGCCGCCCATGTGACCGGATATGAAGATGCCGACGACACTTGTCAGAACCACCTTAAATTACCTCACACACAGCACTGGCATGCATAAGAATATGATGTAAACTTGTTTTTTAAAAGGCATCTTTGGTTTGCGTTAAAACAACTTCAACACACGCAATGTTCTGATTGCACCACAAACGCAGTAGTCATCCTTACCTTTCACAGAGGCACTGAGTTTTATAAATATGAGCATGATAGTGTAGAATAATCATATCCAAGGACCAGTGGTGGGTTTCAAAAAATTTTGGAACCTCTTCTGTAGGTGTGGCCTGCTTTCCGGGTCCACTGGTGGAACCTCTTCTAACCGGTTCAATAGATTTGACGAACCGGTTCTACCGAATAGGTGCGAACTGGTAGGAACCCACCTCTGCTGTGGGGTAAGGGCTCTTCCAGACGGGCTGTGGCAGAGAAGGCATATGCTTCCTCAGTCACATAAGACAGCAGTGTTTAATAGAGAGGACCTGTAGCCCATCCACCCTGTCCAAAAGTACTGGAAAGGTAACTTTAGAGAGGGCAAAGTATAAGTGTACTTATAACTGTGTTTAATTAAAGCAGACAAAAGACATTTCACTTAATGACTCTGTTGCTTGGCAATGGAGTTGCTCTTACCTATTAGATTCATTAATTGATGACTACCTGTACGCTTAAGTTGTATGCCCCACTTCCTATTTTTTTTCTATATATGGTAGTTGCTTTAATTCAAATTTAGCAATCTAATTTCCTCATTTAAAGTGAGATTTGAAGTAACTTTGCAAGAGTCCTCTAGTTTGGAGCAGTATTAAAATCGTTTTCTCATCAGCTTAGATACAGCAGCTAATTATGTCCAGAAAACAAGGAAAAAGAGAAGAAAACATATATAAAAGCAAATGCTAAACATGAACATGTAGCATGTTCTTAAGCCTTCATACCACAATTTAGAGCATCAGATTGTTATACTGTAATAACCTCGTAGTTTGAGATAATCAGTGCACAGATTTGTTTCCACAAAGGTTGCTCTGTGTCTGATTAAAGGCTGTGCTGCATATCAACTTGCATAGAACAATTGCATGTTTGTAGCAATAGTCATGGTTTAATGCAGTAGTACCTACTATGTGCACAATTCTTGAGAGAGAGAAAAAAGAGATTATTCATATTTTTTCTTCTGTTTCTGTTAATATTTATATTTGTATTAAAGGTAATGAATCACATTGCAGGGTCCTCAGGAAAACTTACTGCAGCTTCAAAACTATGTATTAAAATTCTTAAATGTACCTGGTACTTGAAGATTTACTCTGGTAAATAAAATGATGGCATTGTTTCAAAGATGGAACGTGGAGCGTGTGTTATGTGTCATATCTTACCAGATGAGCAGATACAATAGGAGAAATTTGGTCCACCAGATGCCATAAAGGACTTATAGGACTAGTACTTTGAATTACTTCTCTCACTTGCATGTTTAAATTTAAAATTACTACTTCCTACTTATATTGTCCCCCATACTCTAAGTAAAAAATGATTTTGATTATTTCTTTCATGAAACATCATATAAAATCAGGTAACTAGCAAGTTCTCACTCTATTGCATTGTGTTGTGATTGGCCATCAGTGATCCTGTACATAATGTCCTCTTCTATTTTGTAAAAATGAACAAAATCTTTTTCTTACTATTTGCAGAAGTTGGCATCTCACCACCACCACCACCCCCCGCCATGCCCTAGCCTTACAAATCTCATCCTTTACAAATACAGCTGGACTAACACAATAACAATTGAATTCAGAGCGTTGTTAAGTATTGGCACCATAGACAGTTCCTGTATTTTGGCTCCTGAAGTTTCAAAGTAATCTAGTGTGAAACTATATCAGATTTGTGCTAGAAATAGGCTGTCGGTTGACTTCTGAAATGACTTCAAAAGAAAATTGCCAAGGTTAAAATAAAGATATACCTCTTTAAACAACAAAGAAACATGCCCATTGCATTTAAAACACAATTTTTAATATAGTAATTTTACTCCACTGAAAATTGGAAGTTAAATATTTTCCCCCTTGAACTTCTCTCTTTCCCTTAGTTCTCTAATTATTGTCCTTTATGTTTTTATCTTATAATGAAACCTAATAAAATATGTTTTTTTAAAAAAAATAATGGTTTTGTTGTATTACATGTAGAATTTTAGTAAACCTGTTGTATTTGTTCAGTTTAGACTGAGATCTAGCAAATAAGCAACTATTAAGCCTTTGTATGCTTTCACAATGAGCCTGTTAGAATACATCAAAAGCAATTTATGGGTGTGTTTGTGGAGAGGGGAAAATGCCAGTAGCACTGTCCTTAAAGTGTGATTCACAGGAAATAATAGGTCAAAAATACATTAAAGGCTCTGGTAGAAAGAAATGATACTGTGTTGTTAATGGAAAAAAAAGTTTGGCAAAAATGATGTTGTGACTGTTTTTGTGGCTTGGAAAGGAATTTCCTATGGCCCAGAGTAACCATTAAATATCTCTCTGTTTTTAGTTCATTAGGGCTTTCTTTCCCAGAGAAAATGTCAACTTCTGCCATGGAACCCCAGTCTCCTGATGAGAGAGGAAGTTTTTTTAAGGTAATTAAAATATTGGTACTTATTTCAAAATGTATGTCAATTATCTGCCCGCTGCTTTCCAGTTTAAGAATTTGGACAGGCTTATGGTGAAAAAGCTTGGTTTCTTTTTATATGGAAATTGAGTGTTGGGTAAATAGTTTATCTGAAGTATAAACAGATTATTTTAAGTGTGTGTAAGTAAAACAAGAAGAGACAAGGTCAAAAATGAATGGGCGATGAATAAATACCAAAATGAATATAAGGTAAGTGATTATTATGAAATAAATACCCGGGCATGGTTTCATCATATAAAGCAAATATGTGACAAATTGCAAAACAAAATACATTGAAATAAGAGCAAATGAGTTGATACAAACAGGAAGACTGAGAAAAAAATCATTGATGGATGGAGATCTTCAAAAAAGAAGCAGGAATGGTTTGCAAGGATAGAAGTGATTGTATTGGATGGTATTGGATCCCAAACAAAATAACATTATGACTATATATTTACATTCTGTTCAAAGTTTCTTTTGTTGTTTTTGGTGCCTACATGTTGGCTTTTCCTTTTGGCAACTGCCTGGACTGGTCCCTGCAGTTTTCTTGGCAAGGCTTTTGGGAAGTGGCTTGCCACTGCTTCCTTCCCAGGGCTAAGAGAGAGTGACTGGTCCAAGATCATCCCCTTGGCTTTGTGTATAAGGCAGGACTGGATCAGAGTCTCCCAATTTCTAGTCTGGTACCTTAACCACTACAATAAACTGGCACCTTTCAAAGTTTATTCCATACATTTCAGAAGTCAGATATAGCAGATCAGCTGCTTCTCTTGTACAACATTATAAGCAATTACATTCTGGTGCAGTTTCATATTTCTGCTAATTTAATTGGAGTTTGAATTGTGTGTGAAGTAGTGACTGAGTCCCTTCCTTTAAAAAGCAAAACTGTTATTCTACTGAGTGACTCCATTTGTGCAAGAGAGGGAACCATAAAATAGCCATATTTTAGTCTAGCTTGTTGGGTTTGATTTCAACCTTTGGTTAATTTCAGATATATCAAGAAAATTGCATTATTAAGTATACCAGGATTGTCTAGCTCCCAGGATCATATTTGCAGCTTTCAGAATTAGGTTGCGACAGATTTTGTTCCCAGACAGACTGAACAGTTTACTATGTTATCTGACTTAAAGGAAGTTAATGGTTTGTTTTTATTATGGAAAGTCTATTTCTTTAAATCCACTTCAGCTGTGGAAATAGTGGTTTATATTATGGCAGTTGAAGCAAATTCCTGTGTTTGGCAAGGGGATAGAGTTGTCCAGACATATAAATAATCTCTTTCACAAAGAGGAAAAAATAATTTGCAGACTGGAAAATAAAATTTTTTGGTGGATGTAGTTTCCTACCCTTCTTTCTTTCACTCCCAGCAGGTGCAGGAAATGGATACCACCTACTACACTAGAATTTAAAACCTATGTTTTGCTATCTCAATATTAAAATGATGTCACAAAAGACAACATCTGTAAAAGAATAGGAGGTATATGTAAGATGCAACCATTTCATTGGCAATATAGTTTTGCTTCCTACTGCATTTTTAAAAACCTCTTTTTTGTTTGGAGTTTGGATTGTGTGTGAAGTAGTGATTGAGTTCTAGGCCCTTCCTTTAAAAAGCAAAACTGTTATTCTACTGAGTGACTCCATTTATGCAAGAGAGGGAACCATAAAATAGCCATATTTTAGTCTAGCTTGTTGGGTTTGATTTCAACCTTTGGTTAATTTCAGATATATCAAGAAGATTGCATTATTACGTATACCAGGATTGTCTAGCCCCCAGGATCATATTTGCAGCTGTATGATTATTGTATGATTGTATGATTATTGTATACTACCAATATGCATGGCTGTTAATTATAGTACCATTAAAATGCCAGGCCACAGCCAACTGAATAGACAAATTCATGCCATCTTTAGTGTGAGTTTCTGTTTGGTGATCCTAATCTCAAGGGAATAGTCAACATTTATTTCATTAAGGATCAGGTGCTGACTGATCTTGATCTTTTTTGAAGTTCATGATATCATCATCATCTTCTTCTTCTTCAAAACCATAATTTATAGGTGTCTGTTTTCTTTCTCATACTTTCCTGAAATCCAGTTTAATATCATACATTCATAAAATATCTATCTTTTATGAACTTTCCTCCCTATGAGTAATTTTTTTTTATTTCAACACATTAATAATCTCTATATGTTTTTGAGTCAAGTAAAGGGAGTTATCTACCCTGTTCGTTTCTTTGTCAACAATTGCCTTCTCATTTACATTATCTTTGTCTTCTTAATATTTAACTCAAGCCTAAAGTTTTGCTTTCTATTTCTACGCTGATAATAAATTCCTCTAAATATTCTTTACTGTGAGCTTATAGAATAGTTCAAATTGCTAGTGTTTCAACTTCCATTTTAAATGCCGCCTTTTCAGTCCTGCCATTCTTGTATTTGCTGTATAAGTTAAACAGGTAACAATCTGCACTTATTTTGTTCCCTTCCTTTCAGAACTATGTTTCTCTGAATTCATTTTTTAGAGTGGATTTCTGATCACTATAACAAAGGATAATCTGATTTAATCAAGAAAAATTAAGCAATTATCTTCCACATTCCAGCATGATCTATACACATGATGGCAAGCCTATGGCACACATGTCAGGGGTGACACACAGAGTCCTCTCTGTGGGCACACGTGCCATTGCCAGCGGCTCTTCCGAGTTCCATCATGTGCATACCAGCCAGCTGCTTTCTTCTGGATTCCGGCACTCTGGCACACGTGTGCACGCTCCAGTTTTGGCACTCAGTGCTGAAAAGGTTAACCATCACTGATCTATCCAATTAAAGTCTTTCTCCATGCATGTCGTAAATTTATTTGTAAAGAAAACTTTACAAATGATGCAAACAATTATTGAAGTAGTCTGGTAATTTGTGCATTCTCTTACATTCAACTTTTTCATTGTGAGTTTATTTCTTCATTTACCAAATTCCAGTACAGATGTGTTTCCCAAGGATTCTAGGCAAATGCACTAGTCTTTTACCATTGCTAGGCCATGGTTTTTTAGGTTGGTATTTGTTTTCATCTAACTGCTACACTTTACTTTCAACTTTAAACAATTCACAGGATAGCAAAAGCAATAGCAGTTAGACTTATATACCTCTTCATAGGGCTTTCAGCCCTCTCTAAGCGGTTTAGAGAGTCAGCATATCGCCCCCACAGTCTGGGTCCTCATTTTACCCACCTCGGAAGGATGGAAGGCTGAGTCAACCCTGAGCCGGTGAGATTTGAACAGCCGAACTGCAGATAACAGTCAGCTGAAGTGGCCTGCAGTACAGCACTCTAACCACTGTGCCACCTCGGCTCTTGCAGGATATTTCATCTACATATAGTGCTGTTTTGTTTCCTAGCTGGTTTAACTGCTGTATCTCATTTTCTAATGTATTATTTCTCTACCAATGTTTCTGTTGATTTGTAATCCTGTTTATAAACAAATTCAACACAATCATTTTATTTTAATTTAACTTCATTTGCCTCTACAAATGATCACGTGTTTTGACTTTATATGGTTGGCAACCTACTCTCTTTAATTGTCCAAGTTTAGCCTGCATTTTTCCACTTTTCATTTATTTTCTATAACTTGGTGGTTAGACTGTAATGCTGCATATTCTAGCCCAGTGTTTCTCAACCTTGGCAACTTGAAGATGTCTGGACTTCAACTCCCAGAATTCCCCAGCCAGCGAATGCTGGCTGGGGAATTCTGGGAGTTGAAGTCCAGACATCTTCAAGTTGCCAAGGTTGAGAAACACTGTTCTAGCTCCTGTTCTGAAGTTTCTTTGATTCTGTTCAGCAAAGAACATGTGTAGAGTCTCTGCTTATATTGCTACAAGCAAAGATGTCATTTAAAATTCTGTTACTCAATGCCTGCTGCATTTACCTAATCCAAATTTTCTTGTGATCCTGGGATATTTTAAACACTTTGTGTTATTCCCTTCCTTCGTCTCACTTTTCCATGATGTAAATTAAAGTGGATGACATTGATACTTAGACAATGGGAGAGAAAAAAGCACCATCCTTCCTATGTTATCTGTGCCATGCATTATTTTATGAGATCATTTCTCACTTTACCTTCTTTTGTGTGAGGCTAAAGAGTCCAAATCGCTCTTGGGCTCTTTTTTTTTGTTTTAATTTCAGGGAAATTGCTACATCTTGTGATAATTTATTTAACACTATTTTGCATCTTTCTTACTTTTATAGTCTTCTGTTCTGTCCCCCCTTCTCCACTCGTTAAACAGACGACAGGCAAACAAACTTAAAAGGAACTCTCTTTATCAGTTCTCGACTCAGATTGGCTGTGAGCCCAAAAATAACATAATTACAGTCTCTGCCTGAAGATAACGGAATGAAAAACAAATATTTCTTACGGCAACACAAGTTGAACAAAACGAAAGCAAAGCACTTCTTCCAAAGTCTCTACGAATCAGGGTTACAGAAAAACAAAGCACTTATCCAAGTGTATCTTACATAAACCACGACCGATGATCAAACCATGTTGAACGAACCAAGGAACGTTGACTCCTGCAACCGGGGCGTGGCACCATCCATCCTTTTATGCCCAGAATATGCCCCTAACGAGCCCCAGCTGCATAATTAATCTTGCATCCCGAAAAGACTCACAGAAGACTGCTGCTGAGTCACAACAGTCTTCTATAGATTCCAGAATTATATATAGGTAATTCTTGATTTACAATCATTTTTTTAGCAATCGTACAAAATTGGCACTGAAAAAGTGACCTTCAAGTGGTCCTTGCACTTGCAACCCCCACAAAATCAAATCAAAACTCTTTGAGCACTTGGCAATTGGTGTGTATTTGTAATGGTTGCAGCATCCCAGGTCACATGATTGCCATTTGTGATCTTCCCCAGTTGAAGTGACACTTAACAACCCTGGCAAAAATATTATAAAATCAAGGTGTGACTCACTTAACAACTACCTTGCAATTCAGGTTTCAATTGTGGTTGTAAGTCAAGGACGACCTTCAAATCAAATCAAATTAAATTGAAACCTTTACTCCCAACTCCTGGTCTAAAAATAGATACGTAGGATTGTGCAAAATTTAGCATTTCAGAATGGGACAATCCAGACACCTCTGATTTATTCTGGGATCAGTTTTACAACTTTCAAAAGTATATCTTCAGAACTATTTGAGATGTCTTAAACATGCTGCCCTAGGCAGAATAATTCCCAGTTTAGAGGAAAAACCACCAAACTATATTCAGAATAGTCTAGAGGGGAATTGGGATCTTTGGAAGAGAAGTTAAATGCTCCAGAGTTTGGTGTTTTTCGCATATTCTTTTTGTATACAATTTCAAATGCAGAATTTTCTTTTTAACACCAGCTTCCTACTGGATTGACATTTCAATTCGAATTTAAATTATTTTTCTGTCAGCTCATATAAATATATTGGTTAAATCTGGGTTTTTGTGTCAATACACAGCTATGTTTGTTTGCATTGAATTTAATTTGCCATTCTTACAGAGTTCTTGACAATCTGTTTTTGATCTAACCATTTTCAGTGCTTTGATATGATTAGCAAACATGGCCGCTGGTGCATTGCTTGATCTTAACACAAGATCATATGATGGATTCCCGGTGTGCTTTGAGCTTGGTGGTTTCCTGCGGATACTTTGTTATGAGGCCAGTTTCCCAATCCTTGGGAAAAAGAAGCTTCCTGGATATTTATATATAGTGCCTAGCCCTGTCAGTAGAGTGTGGGTTTTTTTCCTTGATGGTTCCTTGATTAGACCATTGTTTCTTCCCAAATTGTTTATCTGGGGCTGTTTCCTGCTTCTCTGGGTGTTGGTTTTTAGGGTGGGTGCACTTTGGGCTACTGATTTCCTTTCTTGACATGTAATTATTAATGGCATATAGATAGTTTATCTCTGTTCTTTTCTTGATGTCTGATTGGTCTTCATGCCAAGCTTGCATAGAGTTTTGGGGTTTGGTTTGGCCTAACTCATCAGATTCTCATTTGAAATTCTGATTGAAAATGCACCATAGTGAGTGGACGCCTTGCTGTTTTTTATTAGCTAGCAAGATAGCTTTGCGAAAAGAATTGCCCCTGAATATTGGATCCAAGTCTCTCCAGAACAAAACCACTATCTCTGAGATTATGCACATGATTCCAGACACCCATTCCTCATGAGTAGACCATGGAAACTGTCGGTTTTACACTCCGCTTATGAATGGAGTGGCTGAGAGCCAGAATTTACATCAAACTCAAACTTGCATATCAGCTTTTATGGACAATATTCTTGGCCGAGCCTTATCTCTTAATCCCCCCCTTTTTTTAATTCTTTGCATATTGGAGAGATTAAGATTCTTCAGACTGTCAAGATTCTATTATATTCATTGGATGAGTTTCCTCTTTCTTAAAAGGCAATTTTGATTTTGGAAGTTTAAAAATACATGATTTTTTTTCGGACTATGCAGCAAAAGGACACTTAGTATATGGATTTTGGAAAGTTAATAATGGATTAAGGGGCCAGTGGAATTTGGAATTACATCTTGGAATTATGGAGATTGTTTTCATTTTTTAATGAAAAAACCCCTTATAAACTGATAACTGGACACTAGAGACAGTATAAAGAAAGAGTAAAAATCCTTAGTGCAAACTTTTGAATACCTTTCAGTAAAGCTTTTGGACAATGGATCAGATGCTTGATAAAACTGACAACATGTTCTTGTGAAGTTGTAAAACAAGAAGGAGCTGCAATGGATATTTCTGAAATAAATTTGACAGAGGACGTAAGATACTATACAAATAGATCTGGTAGATGACTTATTCCTTAAAAGAGATGAAAAGACATTAAATCAGGAACTTGATTTGGATATTTTCATCCCCTCTCTGGATATACAAAACAGCTCGACTAATATTTCGAAGGACTTTTCTTAGGAGTGAAAAACAAACGTTGATGATACTATCTTATTCTACTGCACCAAACAGAATTAGAAGTCAATGCCTTTTCTTTCTTTTTCCCCTTTTTCCTACTTTTCTCTTCCCTTTTTCCTCCCCTCTTTGTGCTATTATTTGCTTTTTTATTTTTGTATTTTATATTAGAAACTAATAAAAAGATAAAAAATTTAAAAAAGGAGTGACAAACAAAAGGATACATTTTATTTATGGATACAAGAGAAATCTGTTAAAAGTTCTAAAGGGATTTTGCTTTGAAACATAGATGAACTGCAAATTACCTCTGGAATTTTTTTCTGAAGGGGGTCAAAAATATCTTTTAAAAAGTCAGGAAAGGTTTATAAGTTTGACTTGCTCAATTACAGTTAAAAAAAGAAAATAGTTATATCTGGTTGCCTTACTGGACTTTTACTGATAAATTTTACATCACTTTTCGATCTTTTTTTCCATATCTAAAAGATGAGATATGAGATATGGCGGGTGGGACCTCGTCAAAACATCGCCAAGATACTCTCAATCTTACACGGGAAAAGACGCCAAGACCTGCAAATATACAGAAGTATATATAATCACTATATTATGAGACTGAATTCATTGAGGATATTGATTGAAATACTGCAGATATTTTCTGTTTAGTGATGTAGTGTGGTTCCCCCTGGTGGACAGAATTGTGAAACAATATACTTTGAAAGGAAAGCTGATGTGAATCCATTGACCCTTTTGTTCTAAGTGGAACAAATTAACTAAGGCTGGCTTAGTTAATTGCTCAGAGTCCAGAATATGACAAAATAATGAATTTCAAAGGGCTCAAAGCTTGTTCACTTATTTATCCTAATAAAGATGTTGATCGTTTATGAATTTCAGAATTTCATTCTGGATTAGTTTTCTTCTTTTATTTGAAATCTTTACTGAGATCACAGCTGGGACAGAAGATTTAAATTTTACCTTACAGTGAGTTCTAATAACTTCACAATCTCGAATTTGATATCTCTTCAAAACCTTTATCTCTTCAAACTGCTATCTTTTCAAAATAGTAAGATTTTATTTTCTTTTGTTGTCATTCGGTCATGTCCTTCACAACCCCACGGACTACAGAACACTACTCACCCACCCCGTCCTCCATTGTCTCCTGGAGTTTTCCCAAATTCATGTTCACTACATCAATGACACTACCTAACCATCTCATCCCCTGCCGTTCCCTTCTCCTTTTGCCTTCAATTTTACATTCTTTAGGATATGCTAGCTTATACTTCCATCTTGCTTACTCAGATCCCCTGTTTTTGCACAGAACAATATTATGGCATTAGAAATGACATGGCATAATTAATTTTGAATTCTCCATTAATAGGAATTTGTAGATGTGGTTGTCTCAAAATGATTTTTCAAAAGGTAACTGGACTGTTTTTCCTTGAGGAAGAAGAACAAAACATTCAAGAAACTTCATCAGTTGTGATGACTTTGAACTTTGCTGTCATCAAAAAGGGTGACCTTTCCCCCCCCCCCCCCAAATGCTGAATTTTATCCTGGTGTGTTTGATGTCCTATATTGTGCCATGGACTTCTGAATTGGTTGTTTTGTTTCACCAATGTACAGATCTGCATATGTCTCACTGCATTTTATTGCATATATCACATTGCTCAGCTTTTGTCTGTACGTTTTATCCTTGAGTATTCTTGAGTTTAAAGTATACTTATATATTACTTTACTTTATTGTCAACTTTATTACTTTATTACTATTGTAAACTTTATTACTTTACTTTACTTTATTACTTTACTTTATTGTCATTGTACATATATACACAGTTTACACATACAACAAAATTCACATAACACCCAGAGACCCGGCCTAATACACATAACAATCCCCAAACACACCCCTACGCACCAAAAAAATCCCCAACCCTAAACCACCCAAACATCCACACAACAGACCAAGTAGTGCTGTCCATTAGCTCACTGATGGTGGCCCTTTAGTTCATTGTTGAGTGCAATTATAGCTCTGGGATAAAAGCTATTCAGAAGACGTGTGGTCCTAGTTTTAATTATTCTGTATCTTCCGCCAGAAGGCAACAGTCTAAAAAGATTGTAAGCAGGATGGGAATATGTTGTGTTGGTTGACAATTCTCCTGATCTTTTCAGATATTCCTACAATGTATGGAATGAGAACATTGCAATGTTTGTTATTCTCTCTTTGTCTGTAATGCAGTGCGGTGAGGTTTATGGCTGGTGAGGCACTGACACAAATTTTTTTAGACTTGTGGACTTCAACTCCCAGAATTCCACAGCCAGGCATGCTCAGTTCCGATTTAAAGCGACAGCATTTGTTTTTCTCCTTTGAGAAATAAGTTTCCTTCTTTCTTTTTCTTTTTCTTCCCCCTTCTCCTCCTTCCTCCCTCTCTCCCTCCCTCCCCCCCTCTCAAACACACACACACACACAAAGTTGGATTGGAGGGAGTCAGGAGACCACAGGAGGAGGCAGGAAGCCAGTCAAAGAGCCATACTGGAGCACACACACTTTCCCCCAGCCCCGGAAGGATCCAGCCCAGCTTCACTGATTACAGGTTTGAAAAGACAACGTGGCTCTGCCTGCAATCAAACTACACTTGGGGAGGGAGAGCACTTCCCTCCAGCCTTTGCCCAAAGCCCCGCACCAGAAGGATGAAGTTTGAATTCCTCCCCCTCCCTCCAACCCACATGTACCTTTTCCAGCTGTTTCAGAGAGGATTTCAACTCTGCTCTTGCTTGCCATCATGAAAAGAAAAAAAATGGAAAAGGAAAAAGGCAAGAGCTGAGGTCAGGCCGAGCTAGTTGCTGCCAGAGTCACTGTGGATGACTCTGCTTAACTGTTTTAAACAGCTTCTAAAAAAGCACCCTCTATAGGAGGAGGCAGGAGAACGACGTGCCTCATCTACGTTAGGAATTTTTCAGCTTTTAACCCTTGCTTAACTCTGCTCAAGTGATCATAAAATCCCAGACTGGATGAGGCACGTTGTTCTGCTGTCTTCTCCTGTAGAGGGTGCTTTTTTAGAGGCTTTTTTAAACAGTTAAGCACTAAGCAGAGTCATCCACTGTGACTCTGGCAGCAACTAGCTCAGCCTGACCTCAGCTCTTGCCTTTTTCCTTTTACCTTTTTTTTCTTTTCATGATGACAGTGGTGAGGCTCTGCCTCCCCTGACTGCATGTCACTGCTGTAATGGAAGAACTCCTGTTGGATCTTTTTCTGGATTTGATGAAGGCTCAGTTAGGATAATCCCAAATTCTGAGGGATTCCATGTCATGTTTTAGTTTTTCTTCTTTTCCCTTTTTATTGATAGGCACACTTTCAGTCTGGTCTATAGGGTTCTGATCAGTCCCATTTTCTGCTCAAGTGGTGGTGAGAATCAAAATGTAAATACTGATTTCTGTGTGGGGGTTTTCTGTAAACTTCAGTGTTCATGCTTCTGCCTTCCTTAATATGCCCTGCATCGTCTAGAAAAGCCAGATTGTTTTCTTTAACATCTTCCTGTGTGAACTTAATTTATCTGTCCATAGAATTGATGTGTTTGGTGAAGGCTTCCATTTCCCGTATTTTAATCTTGACCCAACTATTGCCCACATACCTATAGTGAGTGGGTGGAAATCCCATGAAAGAGTTTAGGGCTTTGGTTTCTACATCTTCCATATAGAGATTGACCACAATGGGGGACATAGGTGAACTCATAGTGCAGCTTTTGTCTCAAGAAACCTTCATTGTATTTAAAATAGGTAGTGGTCAGGCAGAGGTCCAACGTGGCACATATGTGGTCTGTAAGTAGGTGTGATTATGGACATTATGTGCAAACACCTATGACTTATTCATCATATTTCTGAAACAAATAATGACAGTATTATGTAGTATGCATATATCGGATCCTTAAACATGAGCAAGGAATTCTGAATATGGAATTTTTGGCACAAACTATTACTTAGAAAACAAAATGATAGCATGTACATTTAAGTGACTATCACATCTTTGGTTTCATTCTTTCAACATCAATTATATTCTTGTCATAGAAGATGGAACTTGCTGAGATGGTGAACATGACAGTTTAATTATCGTGTTTCCCCCAAAATAAGACAGGGGCTTATTTTCTTTTGACCCCCCCCCCCCGAAATAAGTGGTTGGCCTTATTTTCGGGAATGTCTTATTATTTTTGAGGTGCATGAGGTGCATTTTTTCACCTCATGGCTGCTGCTGTGTTGCAATATTTTGGGGAAGTGTTATTTTGGGGGGGAGGGCGTATTTTAGCACATGCACTCAAATGCCCAATTGGGTTTATTATTCAGGGAGGTCTTATTCTCAGGGAAACAGGTAGAGAGAGAACATTGCCTAAGTTTAATGCTGATTAGAAATACTTTATTCATTTTCTTCACAAACTGAAAAAATGAATTATGATATATGGTTTGATAATTAGAAAAATAGATTATAGAGAAATATAAGCAAAATTGTAAGCATAGAATAAGATATTAATTTACATTTATACCTACAACTGCTGTAAAAGAAAATTTGAAGTAATTTCTTTTCTACTGGATTATTGTTTCTGTTCTTCTATATCTTTTCTTTCTCTTTTTTTATTCTAAATATTTGTTTTTGGTTTTATCTCCCATCTTAAAATTTTCATAAAGTTATATTAAAAATCGTATACCTGTCATAGGTGACCTTAAACTTGATTTTGAGATGTTGTGCATAACAAATCCTGCCATAAAATGTTAGCAGAAGCCTTGAGTGAATAGAGCAATAGAATTTTCTGATAATATTTACACAGTTAATATTTATGGATGGAAGCCCAACATTTGGAAAAAAAATGAACTCAAAATTCACATGCCCTGAGTCCCCTCAGGGAAAAGGGCGGCCTACAAATGTCAATAAACATGCATTTTGAGAAAATGTTGCACCCAAAGGATCAATACTTGGTTGGTTCATCTGAAAAAAAGCGGGTTCTGCTGTTGCAGGAAAACACTATGAAGAAAATAGGTGTAGAATTTTTCAGTTTGTACATAAGAGAGCATTTCATTTACATTGAGGTACTGGTGACATTTACAATATTCCATCGGCCTAACTAATATGTAATATTTGAAAAACTGTAATATGATTTATTCATAAATACACTATTATTAGTGTACAATTCAATTCATTGTTAGTTGCTTCTTAGAACTCCTTAGTGCAGTGTTTCTCAACCTTGGCGACTTTAAGTCCTGTGGACTTCAACTGGCTGCGGGATTCTGGGAGTTGAAGTCCACAGAACTTAAAGTCGCCAAGGTTGAGAAACACTGTCTTAGTGGTTCAGAGAAGTTGGGTTGGTATTTAAATCCCTGAGAAATTAAGTGCTTCATTTCAATAATTATAATTCACACTAATGGGATACAAATTTATTTATTTATTTATTTATTTATTTATTTATTTATTTATTTATTTATTTATTTATTTATTTATTTATTTATTTATTTATTTATTTATTTATTAGATTTATATACCGCTTCATAGGGCTTTCAGCCCTCTCTAAGCGGTTTACAAATTTTTTTAGCAAATTGAGTCAGCATATCGCCCCCACAGTCTGGGTCCTCATTTCACCCACCTCGGAAGGATGGAAGGCTGAGTCGACCTTGAGCCGGTGAGATTTGAACCGCTGAACTGCAGATCATAGTCAGCTAAAGTGGCCTGCAGTACTGCACCCTAACCACTGCACCACCTCGGCTCAAATATCTTTCAATCATACAAAATTTCTCAGAATGGATGAGTCTAAACCAATGGAGGGAAAACTTATATAAATTATATAAAAGCTTGTCATATTATTGTTCCATTTCTATTTAATTTCCATGTTTGTATGGTTTTAGGAAACATAATAGAGTTTAGAGATCTGCTTTTGAACTTTATATCCAAAATTTGAAATGTTTCTTTATATGAAGACTCTTTATGTGGTCTGCAAGGGAATCAAATTGTTTCCAATATGATAAGAGAGAGTCTTCTAAAATAGAGACTGAGGAATTCTCACCCACATTGGATCCAGGGTGCTGCCTTCCAGTTGACTTTATCCCTCTTCACAATTCCTTTCATTTTCCACTTATAAACCTAACTGGCATCGCTCCCTCAACGCATAAATGTTCAGTGCACCAAGTTCCTTCAGAAAGATGCTCTACTTTCCCTACAGGGAATACCGCAAGGAACGGAGCAAAAGAAAAAGCTTTAGCTAAGCTGGAAGTTCAGCTTGGAAGGGAGGGGGAAGGGGAGAAGATTATTTCGCTTCTAGATACTGAATTCCTAGAGTGGAAAGGAAAAGGCACATGCAATATTCTGTCTGTTCCCCTCTACATAGATTTTTCTTTTGGAGAAATGGAATGAGAGAGCAGAAGCCCCCCTATAAATGCAGGACAGTAACAAGTGGAAGATGATGTTGAGCGTCTGAATCCTGCAAAAAATCCTAAGAATGGGTGCAGGGAAGCTGAATGCAAAATACTGTAAAGGCAGCAACTGCTCAAATGAACTCTTGCAACTGCAGCTTTCTAAGAGGAAATTGGCTTCTTACACTACCAGCAAAACTACGCAGGTCCCCAGTCTGAAAGACTCCCTGTTCTTTCTACCGTCCTGCCTTTCCCAAGATTTAATAATCATCCCCACATAAGATCAGCTTAAAGCTCCAACTTGGTTAAACGCAGCACTGCAGGCTACTTCAGCTGACTGCAGTTCGGCTGTTCAAATCTCACCGGCTCAGGGTTGACTCAGCCTTTCATCCTTCCGAGGTGGGTAAAATGAGGACCCAGATTGTTGGGGGCAATAATGCTGACTCTGTAAACCGCTTAGAGAGAGCTGAAAGCCCTGTGAAGCGGCATATAAGTCTAACTGCTACTGCTACTACTACTACTACCTCTCCTTTAAAAGGCAGACAGAGGAGTTTATTCTCTCTGGATCTCCTGTACATCACGCCGTGCCTGTGACATTAAAAATTACTGCGCGGCAGTTGGAAACTGCGGTGCAGCGTTTTTTTGTCATGTGTGCGGCCGCAGTTTAGAGGGAACATTGATGAAGAGATGTGAAAGTATCGAGATGGGACTTAACCAAAAAAAAAAAAATCCTCTTTACAACTGAAAGACAGTGCCACCCTGGTTTTATAATCTTGGATTATTGATATTTGTCCACTCTCTTCTTTATTCATGGATTCTTTAACAATGTATGGAAAATGATATTCTGTGTGATCAAACTTTAAACACTTAGATTTATATATATGTATGTATGTATGTATGTATGTATGATCAGGGGTGGGTTTCTCACCCCGTTCCAACCGGTTCGGTTGGAACGAGGCCGGCGGCGTCCTCACGCACGCGTGTGGTGCACGTATGCATACTAGCATCTGTGCGATGCTACAGCTGCTCCTGGAGGATCACGCAGGCGCTGTATGCGTCCTGCGCATGCGTGGAAGCGCAGAATTCGTCAAAACTGGGTAAGGAGCGGACACGCGCAGGCGCGGGGGGTGGCCTTCACCGTTCCCGGAAGTTACTTACTTCCGGGTTCGGCGACCAACCGGTTCGCAGGAACCGCCGCGAACCAGTTGAAACCCACCCCTGGTATGTATGTATGTATGTATGTATGTATGTATGTATGTATGTATGTATGTATGTATGCCTTTTATTTATTTTCTTTTTTGTTGTTTGCATATTTTCTCTCTCTTCCAATATCAGTTCAGGAACAATACAAATTTTAACAGATTTTTACAAATCATTTATTTAATGATTTTGGTTTAGTGGTTAAGGCACCAGTAGAGCAACTGGGAGACTGTTAGTTCTGCCTCAGAGATAAACCCCTACTGGGTGACCATGAGCCAGTATTCTCTCTGAGCCCAACCGACTTCAAGGGTAGGTGTTGTAGGGAAAAGAGGAGAAGAAGGAGTATTAGGTATGTTCACTACAAGCTGATTTTATATATGACTGAATGAAATACGTGCTTCATTATGTTGGTTCCTCTTAAGAACGGGAAGTCAGAATTGGGCAGGGTGAAATGAGTTGTGAATCCTAAGTGACTCATCTTGTCCATTCTTTTATTTCTACACCTTCTACTTTCTGATGTCATGTTGCTTTTGTCCTTCAAGCTCATTGACACAATTGCTTCAGAAATCGGAGAACTGAAACAGGAGATGGTACACACAGATCTGACACTGGACGCTGGACGCACCAGTTTACCAAGGTGAATTAAAATTCTGTATCACTGGACTCATTTGGTGGGCTAATATAAGGGTGTGTTGTGTTAATTAAGAAGGAGGTTTTCTTCAGTATATATTGTTTCTAGTTTTAAACTATGAAAAATATTTGGGTTTCAGATGCATTTTAAAATGGTTTGCTTTGGCAGTAGCTAGCAATGTAATGATATACTTTATGTTTCTCTTTGTTTATGCTGTTTCCCTAACTTCCTGTAAAAAGTGATTGTTTCCTTTGATCCGTATTCCACAATTAAGAATTCATTTATTAGCATTTGGGTTCTTTACAGAAAATGTATAGAAACCTATCTTTCTTTAAAACTTAATTGCTAAAAGGTTGTTATTTAAAATGGACCACATTTTTAAATATTTTCTGCTAAAAAGCACTGAAGAGTGCTAGTTCATGCGGATTCAGTAGAATCAAATATGTGTAAAATTCTATTTCAGTTTGTATCAGTTCTGTACTTCAATTTGTCTTTAAGCTTTGTTGATGGTAGTTGAATTTACTGAACTGAAAACAATGTGTTAAGTTTTTAAATGAAATATTATCTCCACACTTGGTGTTGTTTGTGTGCGTGAGATTGCTGGCAATGTGAACTACAACATAGTATATGGGAAGACCTCTGGCATATAAAACATGAGCATGCTGATATCACATAAATGATAAAATTACTAAGACAGTGTGCAATCATTAATGTCTCCTATGTCATCAGCAAGATTTCTTCATATTGTAGCAAACTAAGCCTGGGAAAGAAGAAGCAGTCCTCTGTCCTAAGACTTTTGCATTAATTGGTATCCTGTGTGATAGTTGTGGATTTCTGTGTGTCTGTATCATTTAAGAGCCGAGGTGGCACAGTGGTTAAATGCAGCACTGCAGACTACTTCAGCTGACAGCAGTTCTGCAGTTCGGCTGTTCAAATCTCACCGGCTCAGGGTTGACTCAGCCTTCCATCCTTCCGAGGTGGGTAAAATGAGGACCCGGATTGTTGTTGGGGGCAATATGCTGACTCTGTAAACCGCTTAGAGAGGGCTGAAAGCCCTATGAAGCGGTATATAAGTCTAACTGCTATTGCTATTGCTATTAATAAGTCTTCAAGATAAGATTTGGATTCAGCTGATGAACCATCTACTTCATTGTGTGAGGGTTGTCTTCTTTTAGTCTATAGAAATAAACTTGGACGTGGCATTGAAGCATTTTCCAAGTTTCCTAATTTAGAGAAATAAGAGAAACAATCATACTAAAATTCTTAAGTGGCTCCTCATATAAACAAATGAAAATCATGGACCTGTCTCAGTTATTATGTAGTCCATCATGTATTGGAGGGCATGTGTTGACCTTGTTTGTTTTCTGCTAGAACTTGGTGTTAGGACCTGAGGCAGGAAACTTTATGATAATCCTGATATCCTGAAAAAAAAATTATCTTAAAGCATGGTAATTATTGGCATATAAAATCTCTAAAGAAATAGAAATCAATCTCTCTTTCTCTCCTCCCACACTCTCTCCCTTCCTCCCTCTCCCTCCTCTCTTACAGTAGGAGTTGTGAGTCTAGGAGGACACTCAAATTGTGCCCAGAGTCTGTCTGGGGGAGGGCAACTCCTTCCAATACCAAAGATTGTAGTCTTAGAAGCATAGGAGCTCAAAACCCAAGGCCACTCAGTCTTACTAGAGTTCAGTTGAGGCTTGTTGTTCCCTATCCAGATTGTCACAGCCTCCAGACCCTGAGAAGGACATCTACATCATTGCTTAACTTACCAGAAGTTAACCCCATAGAAACAAAGTGAATCACAATATTGTGCCACTTACCTCCAATCCTCTGAATCACTCCAGAAGGATGCCATGGTTGATGGTATCAAAAGCTGATGAAATGTCAAATAAGGCAAGGAGGTGGACCCACATCCACTATCCTGCCTGTGCCAGAAATCATCCAAAAGTCAACCTGTTCCATTGCCATACCATACCCAGGTCTGAACCCTGACTGAAAAAGTTCCAGATAATTCCCTCCATCCAAGGTCCTCTGAAGCTACTGCACGACCACCTTCTCAGTCACCTTCCCACAAAAGAGGATATTGGAGTCCTGGAGACGGTTTCTTGAGGAACGGGTAAAGCAAAAGATCCTTGAGAAGTGAAGGACTGTCAACTGTTCAAACTGTCAAGCTTCCAAGTGATAAGTCCCCGGAGTGAACAATCCAAGGCAGTTATATTCAGCCAGAGTCCGTTTATTAGGAACATATCAAATTGTCACGGTCTTGGTGTAATTCTGGCTCTGACCAAATCCCGGAATTACACCCAGTAAAAAGCAAAAGTTTGAACCCCTCCCCCTTCCCCAGAGTCACATTCTCCAATCAGCTGTCCAACTGTTCTGGTGACTCCAAACTCCATCTTCAGCCATCTGCAGGCACATTCTCAGTTCCCACAGGAAAAATGCTACCTAGCCATAAGATCCCCCCTTTATCTCTGCTAGAATGTGGCGAGCCTGAAGCCTCGTTTGATCCCCTTACTGAATACCTAGAAAAAGCTTAGAAGAAGAACAGGAAGTGACTACAATGAAACATGGCTACACATATGTCAGCTTCAGGGTTGACAACAACCTCTTCACTCCAAGAACTCACTGCTGTTAAAAACTACCCAACAGCCCTGAGTCACACTCACAAGCCAGAAGGGGCATTGATCTAGGGAGCAGGTGGCTGAACTTACAGTCCTAAAGACCCTGTCCACTTCCAATAGGTTCAAACGGTACTATGCCAAGTATGTGCAAGTAAAACCACTGTATCCCAGATTAATTCTGTATCTTTTCATGTACAGGTAGTCCTTGACTTACAACCACAATTTTTGTTGCTGAGCGAGACAGTTAAGTGAATTTTGCCCCATTTTACAACTTTTCTTGCCATAGTTGCTTTTGTTTTTGTTTTTTGAAAAAAAAAAATTTTAATTGAACAAAAACACAAAAAAAGAATCATCCTTCATTACATCTTGTAGAAAGCCTGTCGATTGGTTACAGGTAACTTTCGTGCATTTCTTCCACAGTCATTACTTATAGTTCATATTAGATTATACACTTTAAGTCAAAAAAATCTTTGTATATCTTACTATCAGTGTACCACAATTCTCATTTGACTACAATTATTTGAACATGCTTTTACCTCAAATCATTCATACTTAAAGTCACAACCACATAATGGCATTCATTAGCTATTTCAAAAAATCCTCCAATAACATTACACCTTTATAGCATCTTTTAAGCAAAAGTCAATTAATAAAGTTTCTAAGGCTTCCCCCCCCCTTTTTTTCCAACTCACTGATTAAAATTTATATCCAAGTTACTTTTGCCAATACCATAGCATGTATATATTATTAAACAATGACCATTAACATTTCCTTGTTATTATTATAATTGGCTAAAAATCGTTTACTATTTATGTCCTATCTCCTCTCGTCAGACACCCCCCCCCCCAAAAGAAAAACCTTACGCCTTTATAACAAGATCTAAATAAAAATTTGGTAATAAAATTGTATAGGTCTTTTTCCCAAGTCACGATTTGCAATTTATATCCAAATTTCTTTTGCTAGATTACCATACATGTATATATCATTAAGCTGTATTCATTATCATTTCCTTATTGTTATTATAGTTAATTAATTGTTAGCAAATAAACATTTGATAACAATCTAAAACAATCCAAGAATTACAGAATTCCTACTTATTAATCACCAAAATCAACTGATTTTTTTATTATCAACTTTCATCGTCAACCTATATCTTTCCAGTAACAAAACAGTCTTATCTCTCTTGCCAATTGTGGTGTAAGTCTTCTTTTTATCTCCTTTATAAGGTTTTTATAGACTTCTCTCCGCACTTTGAACTCACTGTTTAGGATTTATATCCAAGTTACTTTTGCCAATTTGCCATAGTTGTTAAGTGAAGCACTATAGCTGTTCAGTTAATTACATGGTTGTTCAGTGAATCTGCCTTCCCCATTGACTTTGCTTTTCAGAAAGATGATCATATGATCTCGGGATACTGCAACCATCATAAATATAAGTCAGTTGCCTAGTATCTGAATTTTGATGATGTGGCCATGGAGATGCTGCAACAGTCATAAGTGTGAAAAGTGGTTATAAGTCACTTTTTTCAGTGCTGTTGTGTCTTCGAATAGTCACTAAAACAACAGTTTTAAAGCGAGTACTACCTGTATCTGAAGCATTTGCTTGTGCTGTTGTAATAGGTATTTTTCATATCAAGAAGCTGTGGACAAGATTGTCAATAATTCCAACTCATTACTTAAATCTTGATCCTTGTCCATTTGGTAAAGTTGCCAGACGATGGCTCATTTCAACAATAGAGCTAATTAACATGTTCTTACAGGAGATAACCCTAACCCTAACCCTGGAATACTAAGGAAGGCTAATTATTGCTTAAGATGAGTTCTTAATATTTATTCTATGCTCTCTTTTTGAAGTAGTGGACAACCTGTTCAAACAAGTGGTAGGAACTAAGTTCCAGGTGAATTTAAATGAAATTGAGATTTTATTAAATGAGATATTATTTAACCCAGTCCAGTTTGAGATCTAGTCTGATTTGGGGTCTCGTTGAAATTCTCTTTATAGGTGATCAAAACTAGGAAATAGACAGTGCCACAGCTGATTTTGAGGCATATCTGGCAGATTTCATCACTGTGATGATCTTTTTGAACAAGGTAGACCTGTTCTGAATTGGTTTTGTCTGTTGTACAGTCTCCAGTAGGTGGTGCTGGAAGACACTGGTCTGATATCTGAGCATTTGTCAATGAGGTATTATAAAGTTCTATCGTTTTCATGCTTTTTCAACTTTTACAAAAGCATACTACCAATGCAGCATTCTTAGTATGTAGGCGGTACCCATTTTTATTTATCTTTCTGATTCAAGGACCCAGGAAAATAGCTTACATTGCCTGGACATAAGCTGAGTGAAACGAATCCTGATCAAAACAAGTTATGTTAACTGGTAGGAAAGAGCTCATCTGAAATTTAGATATGCATCGGCATGGGAAAGCATGTTCCCCCAAGAATCAGCTGTGCTGTTTATGCATTTATTGTCTTTTATGCCATTGTTTCTATCCATGGTTTAAGATCTACACAATGGATTCTTCTTGGTGTATCATCATTATCAAATATATCTACGGTGGTACCTAATTATGCATGATGCTAGGGAGGGAGAGAAAGAATGAGAGTGTGAAGAAGATAATCCTTTTGCCTCCATATGCTTCTTTATTCCAGCTGGTCTTATCAGAATAATTTTTAATTTCAAAATGGAAATGCCCCAAGAGAAAAGTTGAGGAAAGAAGTGTGTAACCTTCTTGTATTTAATATGTTTGCTTGCACATTGGTGTAGATAATTTTGAATCAAGAGGATTTACACCTCATGAATGGTTTACACTTCTTTATCTCTTTATACACATTTGCAAAATAAGACGAAATTTCAAAAGCTCCTTATAGGAATATTAGAGAATCAATCATTTGCTGGGAACAGGTAGTAAAAAAGCAAGCTTTCTCCTGGTCAGTAGAGATGACAGGGAAATAAGAATTTCATTATTTATGAATGGGACATTTTTATTAATTTATTTTGATGAACACATAGGCTACTTGAATGATGAGATAACTCTAGGCAGCTTGCATATTACATTTTAAAAAGAAGCAGGCAGAGCTGTCCCCCGAAGCCACAATATGAGAATAACAACACCAGACATTAATAACCAACAGTGATTAAGAAAGAGGAAAACCCCAAACCAAGTAACATGCAAGACAAAAGTTATGTAATTATAAGGAAATAAAAGATTTGTAAAAGCACCAGTCAGCGTTGGGGCCTTTTGGATTGCTCCATAGACAAAGTGCAGCCATGAAAAGACCCATCTCTTAGGTCCTCCAAGATGACACAGTTTTACAAATAGAATTTGGAGTGAGTCAACTCTCCCAGATGTTACTGACTGGGCAAAAATAATTTAAGTGGAAAAGAGTGATCTCACCGCCTAGGGTATTTGCCTTCCTGGGGATCCAGAGTTTTGGTACTACCTGAGAAGGAGCGTTTCCCAAAAGGTGTTTGGGAATTGAAAACAAGCAGGTGTGTGAGTGTCCTAAATAAAAGAGTCACACTTAGAGCAGTGGTCTCCAACCTTGGCAACTTTAAGACCTGTGGACTTCAACTCCCAGAGTTCTGCTGGCTGAGGAACTCTGGGAGTTGAAGTCCACAGGTCTTAAAGTTGCCAAGGTTGGAGACCACTGCACTAGAGGATAGCAGAGATATGGGTAAGAGAAACTCCAACCCAAAGGTGAGAACCTCAGCAGTCATCTTCAGATAGCAAAAAAAACCTTCCAATTATTGGAGCTGCACGACTGCTGAGAGGTAGGGGAGGAAAAGAGCCCCACCGGAGTCTTCAAACCAGTTCCAGAAACTGAGGTCTGTAAGTCAGTGGTGGGTTTCAAAAATTTTTGGAACCTCTTCTGTAGGTGTGGCCTGCTTTCCGGGTCCACTGGTGGAACCTCTTCTAACCGGTTCGGTAGATTTGATGAACTGGTTCTACTGAATAGGTGCGAACTGGTAGGAACCCACCTCTGCTGTAAGTAATGGAGAAATGGGAGGAGGGATCATGAGCCCATTCACAAGTCTATGGAATGAAAAGGATTTTGTCAGGTGCTGCTTCATTTAATAATCAGGAAAGAAACCACTCAACTCCATTTGTTTGAAATTAAGTGTACTTTTACTAGTTACAAACGAATAGTAGCAAAGCTAAGCTGAGTCTGGTTAATTGGGCGCGAAAGCAATGAATATCATGTATAGGTCAATCCCCTCCCCTTGGCACCCCAGTCCATAGTCCAATTATAATTCACCCAACTGTCAGGTGGGAGATATCGTCAAAAAACATCATCAGGGTAGAATGCTGGACAGTTAACCTTGGCGGGAAACTCCCTTCCTCCACATGCGCAATGAGATGGTCAGGACAGCTTCTAGAATATTCCTCCAGCACATAATGATTCCCCTCCCAAATACCCTGCCCCCCTCCCCGTTTCAATGGCAGCCGAAGCAGCAGCAAGGCAGAGGCTGACAGATTTTCACATCCAAATGGGCAGAGATTGGCTACAAGAGCTATATACCTGGGAGAAAAGGAAAGTTTAAAGAAGTACTAGTTAAGAAAACAGTGCTGACACAAGAATCAGAACATAGAAATAGAACATACAGATATAAATTTACAGAATAAATAAGAATACAAAAAGAATAGCCGTAAACTTATAGTAACAAGAAGACGGTAGAGTAAAATAAGAGTTTAATTTTGTACAATAACTGTTTTGTGAGGGGAAAACAGCAATAGCAATAGCAGTTAGACTTATATACCGCTTCATAGGGCTTTCAGCCCTCTCTAAGCGGTTTACAGAGTCAGCATATCGCCCCCACAGTCTGGGTCCTCATTTCACCCACCTCGGAAGGATGGAAGGCTGAGTCAACCTTGAGCCGGTGAGATTAGAACCGCTGAACTGCAGATAACAGTCAGCTGAAGTGGCCTGCAGTACTGCACCCTAACCACTGCGCCACCTCGGCTCTTAGTCTTTGTGTCTGTATTGTTCCAGTGTTCTGTTCATATTAAGAAAAACCCTAACATAAAGAAAGGTGGCCACTTAGGTATTTACTTCTTAAGGGTTTGAGTTTAAATAGAAGAGGCAAATAGAAGAGGTAAAGAAAATAAGCAAAATAGTCTTATATTGCTTACAGAACAGTGGCATTTTTTTATTTATGTATTTGTATCGCGCCTTTATTATTTTTACAAAAAAACTCAAGGCAGAAAACATATCCAACACACTTTCCTCCTATTTTCCCCACAACAACCCTGTGAGGTGAGTTGGGCTGAGAGAGAATAACTGAACCCAAGATCACTCAGCTGGCTTTCATGGCTAAGGTAGAACTTGAACTCATAGTTTCCTGCTTTCTAGCCTGGTGCCTTAGCCCAGTGTTTCTCAACCTTGGCAACTTGAAGATGTCCGGACTTCAACTCCCAGAATTCCCCAGCCAGCATTCGCTGGCTGGGGAATTCTGGGAATTGAAGTCCGGACATCTTCAAGTTGCCAAGGTTGAGAAACACTGCCTTAGCCATTAGACAAAGTGGCTCTTGTTTGATCAGAGGTCTAGTATGGTCTTCTTGTTTGGTTAGGAATTTTGGGCAGAAGTGAGGCGCTTCCAATTGCTACCTTCTTCAACTTCCTTTCATTCCTCCCTCCCACTTAATGACTAAGGTCTGCAGCTGATGTTTCACCATCCTGCTTAGTCATACTCTTAATTCTCTACTGACTGCACCACTGCTATGTAAACAGCCATGTGCTAGTCAGTGTGGACATTGCCACTCCTCCTGTTACAGTGATAAGAGGGAAATCAAGATGCCAAGCACCCCAGAAGAGGATTTGACTGTAAACTTCAACTCTGCAACTTCACATGGCCTAACGTGGCTAAAAATTCTCAGATACATGGAAGGGCAGAGCTACATAGCATTCTATTTCTAATTAGAGAGAACCATATTGAACAATTGATTACGTTGTATTAGTGTGGGGGAGTACAGCTCTCTTAAATCCCATTGCTGTTGCTTGAGATCATTTCAATGGAGTTGGCTCTTGCTTGAAGCTGAATCAGTGGTGGGTTTCAAAAAATTTTGGAACCTCTTCTGTAGGTGTGGCCTGCTTTCCAGGTCCACTGGTGGAACCTCTTCTAACTGGTTCGGTAGATTTGACAAACAGGTTCTACCGAATAGGTGCGAACTGGTAGGAACCAGGGGCGGGTTTCTCGCCCCGTTCCAATCGGTTCGGTTGGAACGGGGCCGGCAGCATCCTCGTGCATGCGCGCGGTGCACGCATGCGTACTAGCGTCTTCGCGACGCTCCAGCTGCTCCTGGACGATCGCGCAGGCGCTGTATGCGTCCTGTGCATGCGTGGAAGCGCAGAACTCGTCAAAACCGGGTAAGGACTGCGGGCGGGCAGGCACACCCTTCGCCGTTCCCGGAAGTTACTTACTTCCGGGTTCGGCGACCAACTGGTTCGCAGGGACCGCCGCAAACTGGTTGAAACCCACCCACCTCTGAGCTGAATGTATTATTGGTGGTGGGCTGACATCTACTGATTCTTGGCTTATCTCTCACATATATCATTCTTACTGGGATTTTGAACTGAAAAAGCGCTTTTGAAATTATTAAGGCATCCAGTTGCTGCTTCTTGGGATAATATAGCTTTTTTTTTGGGGGGGGGGTGTTCAACCATAGCAATTTTGAGACCTGTGGACTTCAACTCCCAGAATTCCCCAGCCAGGTTGGATAAGTTGCTAAAGTTGGACACCTCTGAGGTAGACCTTGCCACAAATTGGAGCTACTGTATAAGCCTTTCAGTCATTTGCTTTACAGGCTGAATAAAAGGGTATAATTGGGCATTTTAATAGGTCAGGTCACATGGAAACAATTAAGCATATTTAGCTGAAGACATGTCATTATTTTTCAGAGCTGTGTTGCATACCCAGGGACATACTACGCCCTGTTATATCTGCAGATGGAGCTATAACAGGACTAGATGAATGAATCTTTATTACAGCCAAGGTATACTGAAGTATAAATGAAAACAGCTAAAGAAACCCATAAAAATAGAAAAGTACAATCAATTGTAATTGTTGAAATAAAAGTATATTAAAGTTCTGATAGACCTTTCATCAACTGACACCTAATTTTGATGGCTACTGCACAGCATTTTGCTACTATCTGGGATTACAGTGAAAAAAAGGATGTCATGTAAGTATTTTCTAGGGTCCTGTTGTAAAAGATGCAGGATATAAGTATTGTCCATATCTCTATAGATGGTACAATAAAATATCGCATACAGGACTATTTCAACATTTCTGGTTCCACACAAGCAAATGCATTTCTCAAATGGGGTTTTAGAGTATCTTCCCTGTAATAATGCTAAAGGCAAAATATTATGCCTTACCCAAAAGAAAGCTTTCCTTAGTGTCAAGAGAGATAGTTGGCCATTTGCTAAAAAAAAATCTTCGTCACCCAAATCCTATTTCTTTATTGAAAGGTATTTACTTCCAATTCAATGTTATTAAATATTTGGACAACTGTATGTTTGGAAGTCATAGCCAAAGGTTTGTAGTGATTCTGGACATAACCCATTAGTCATTAGTTTTTGTTTTATGACATTCTTCTAGTTCAAGGGGCAGCCCTCAATCATGATTTTTAGGAGGAGTCTCCAGTGAAAGAACTGGAGCCTGTAATATAACATCAATTGCCATATCCTAACCTCAATTTTAGCGTGACCCGTCAAAACCGCACTCGACTAAACCGCGCTCGACTAAACCGCGTCGCTGACGTCATCAACAGGGCGACAACAGCCAGCGCGGAGAAAGAAGGGCGCTTTAAATAGCGCTTTGAAAGCAAGCCGATTCAACTTAAGGTAAGGGTTAGGTTTAGGGTTACCTTTAGGGTTAGGTTAAGGGTTAGGGTTAGGTTTAGGGTTAGGTTAAGGGTTAGGATTAGGTTTAGGGTTAGGTTTAGGGTTAGGTTTAGGGTTAGCTTAAGGGTTAGCTTAAGGGTTAGGTTTAGGGTTAGGTTTAGGGTTAGGTTTAGGGGGGTTAGGTTTAGGTTTAGGGGTTAATTTTAGGTTTAGTTTTTACAGCGTGCTTCTGTCTCCGCGCTGTTGTCGCCCTGTTGATGACGTCAGTGACGCGGTTTAGTCGGGCGCGGTTTAGTCGAGCACGGTTTTGTCGGTGAACCCAATTTTAGACATCCCTGTATCTAGTCCAGGAGTAGTCAACCTTTTTATACCTACCGCCCACTTTTGTATCTCTGTTAGTCGTAAAATTTTCTAACCGCCCACCGGTTCCACAGTGATGGTGATTTATAAAATAGGGAAGTAACTTTACTTTATAAAATTTATAAAGCAGAGTTATAGCAAACCCCTACCGCCTACCATGAAAGTTGGAATGCCCACCAGTGGGTGGTAGGGACCAGGTTGACTACCACTGATCTAGTCTAAGAAGGCCATTGGCTCTCCCCCGGGGTGCTGCTAGTACAGATCTTAGAAATTCTGTTGCAAACACTTCAGGGGTGTTCAAGAAGTAGAAGTAATTACTTCCTTTTCTATTTCCATTTGTAGCCCAATCCATTTGCTGATGGACCAGCTTGTTTACTGATCTGGCTTGTTTGTTTTAGAGTTTACAGCTTACATCAACTTACAGAGTTGCCCTCAGGGTCACCTACAATAAAATACAGCTGAAAATGAATGCAAACACATATTGATATTTATTTTTATTCATCTATGAGCAAGATGCATTGTTGAAGGTTGTTTTTACAAGCACAGATTATTTTTGAATAATTTAAACTTAGGCTTTTAATTTGTTTTGTTTTTTGTTTGTTTCTGTTGTTTTAGCCTAGAGAAAGATATGGGTGATGTGTGCCCGGATCAGAAAGATTTTGCAAATATCATACGAGATTCTGGATATGATAGTCTCCCCAGTAAGCTCAGCATACTAGATAAACTTCTTCATACCCACCCTATCTGGTTACAGCTTGGCTTAAATGATGCTGAAGCAGTGGAAATTCTACGCTCTCAACCTCCTGGAGTAAGAAACTTTAATTTGGCCTTGAAAACAAGAGAAATACTTTGCTGGGGTATTGCCTTACTTTTAGAATCAGACCCCTGTCCATTCTCTCCTATTCTGAAATACCTTTTTAGCTTCTTAAATTTATATCCCACCTTTTCTCCAAAAATTCATAGCACTTTCTGTTCCAATAGGTTGGGCTGAGAGACAGTGACTGGCCTAAAGTAACCCAAAGGGTTTCCATGGTTGTAGAACATCTCAAACCCCCAATTCCAGTCAAACTCCTTCAGCATTCTACCAACACACGTACATCATAACCAGTGGTGGGTTTCAAAAATTGTTTGAACCTACTCTGTGGGTGTGGCCTCCTTTGTGGGAGTGGCTTGCCGCCCATGTGACCGGATGGGTGTGGCTTGCCACCCATGTGACCGGATATGAAGATGCCGATGACACTGTCAAAACCACCTTAAATTACCTCACACACAGCACTGGCATGCGTAAGAATATGATGTAAACTCATAACCAGTGGTGGGTTAAAAAAAATTGTTCAAACCTACTCTGTGGGTGTGGCCTCCTTTGTGGGAGTGGCTTGCTGCCCATGTGACCGGATGGGTGTGGCTTGCCGCCCATGTGACCGGATATGAAGATGCCGATGACACCTGTCAGAACCACCTTAAATTACCTCACACACAGCACTGGCATGCATAAGAATATGATGTCAACTTGTTTTTTAAAAGGCATCTTTGGTTTGCGTTAAAACAACTTCAACACACGCAATGTTCTGATTGCACCACAATCGCAGTAGTCATCCTTACCTTTCACAGAGGCACGGAGTTTTATAAATATGAGCTTGATAGTGTAGAATAATCATATCCAAGGACCAGTAGTGGGTTTCAAAAAAATTTGGAACCTCTTCTGTAGGTGTGGCCTGCTTTCCGGGTCCACTGGTGGAACCTCTTCTAATCGGTTCGGTAGATTTGACGAACCGGTTCTACCGAATAGGGGTGAACTGGTAGGAACCCACCTCTGATCATAACTTCCTTCATAGTGTCATTTTATATTACTAATGTATATGAATAGTGGCTAGATGCCGATCAGGAGAGAAAAGCGTATGTGATTGTTTGTATTCGTATAACTTTAATATTCATACACGTTATGAATCTGCTTTAGATGAGGGCCGCTATGTGACTCTCCTAGGCCAGTGCTGCCTACTCTCACTAGCAACAGTTCTCTTAGAAATCTTTGTTCATCCTTCACCCTACTAGACAATTTTAGCTGGCGACTTAACATAAGATTCTGGTAGGTACTTTGTATTTGTACATGTCTGTCATTATGGTATCAAAACTTTTTCAAAAAGAAAGACATGGGAAAGAGGTTATTGTTCTGAGAGCAATTATTAACATTTTATTGGCTAACTGGAGTAGCACTTGCCTAGCTTGATGTTTGTCTTATGTGTTAACATGGAATTAATATTAACTCTTGGCCCGAACAGTTTTAAAAATGGGTTCCACCACAAAACCGCGCTCGACTAAACCGCGTCCGACTAAACCGTGTAGCTGACGTCATCAACAGGGCGACAACAGCGCGGAGACAGAAGCACACTGTAAAGCCTAAACCTAAAATTAACCCCTAAACCTAACCCTAACCCCCTAACCCTAACCCTTAACTAACCCTAAACCTAATCCTAACCCTTAACCTAACCCTAAATCTAACCCTAACCCTTAACCTAACCCTAAACCTTAACCTAACCCTAAACCTAACCCTAAACCTAACCCTTACCTTAAGTTGAATCGGCTTGCTTTCAAAGCGCTATTTAAAGCGCCCTTCTTTCTCCGCGCTGGCTGTTGTCGCCCTGTTGATGACGTCAGCGACGCGGTTTAATCGGGCGCGGTTTAGTCGAGCGCGGTTTTGACGGGTCACGTTAAAAATGTAATGTCTGCATATTACAAAATCAAATGAGTAAATATTATGAACAAAGTTTGGCAATATTTTTTGCCATTTACAGGTTCTGGGTAATTAAAAATATCAATAAATATGAAGCTTTGTAGTTTATTTTTGGATTCTCAAGTTATTAATATCTCTGTTGGAAGCCTCACAAGTTTACTTGCATGTAAGATGAGGCAAAGCAGGTTCATAATATGAAATTCTTGAAAACATGGCTACTAAGTCTATGTAAAGCCTTGTTTTTTCTGATTTGTTTTTTAATAGACTTTCCTTGTTAGAAAATCATCAAGAATGCAGAAGAAAGTCCTATCGTTGCGCCTACCAAATGATCTAAAGGGATTTTGCCTTAAAGAGTTTGCAATAAAAGAAAGCATCTATAGTAAGTAGTTCACAGTATTGTCTTTCCTTGGCTGGACATAATGAATAGAAGATTCATCAGGTGATTGATTGTGTTTTTTTTTAAGGAATATTGTTAATCTGTGCAGCAGGGAGCAGAAAAACAACTGAACTGATTCATCTCAAAATAATACATGTGAACAAAAAGGGCCAGAGCTGATTGGTAATAGAATGAGAGACCATGAGGAATTTCCAGAGCTGTGTATTAGACTGGAAAGAAAACTAAAATCACAAAAGAGAGTAGTGGCCAAACACTACTTGTGTTGTGTTGTGCCAAGATGTAGGAGCATCTCCAGAGTTGAGCTTTATTATTTTGGTGGATTGCATGACAAATAGTCTCCAATATAGACAATGAGATTTAAACATTTCAAATTAGGATTCTTGGATTGTTTGTAGCTCAGTTTAAAAATATTTCCTACTTTTTGCTATTTTTAAGCAAAAACAACTGAAGAATTATGGTAAAGAAATGCTGACTGTGACAAAAGTCTTTATTAACAAACAATAGCTTATGAATTTCAGCGTTATTCCTACATAGGAAGCATGTTTTGCTGTATTTTTCAGATCCTATATTGTGCAATTGAGCCCGTTTTCTTTTACTTTTCAGCTTTTTCCTTGGAAGGCTCTGGAATAAGTTTTGCTGATTTATTCAGGCTTATAGCTTTCTACTGTATTAGCAGGTAAAGGAGAATGTTCTTATGACAGCCTTTGTTTAACATTTCTTAAACTGTGGTTGCCTTGTTAATGCAAATGTCAAGAATCTTAATCAAACTGAAAAAGAATAAACTGCTGACTAACTTTTTTAGTTGTTACTGAGCAGACAGCTGATTTTGAATATCTGAAACATCACTAATGAATCAATGAATTAATGGCTTCATTGCATTCACTGATCAGTAAAATAAAATACAGTTTTATTACTAAAGTTATAGAAATTAAAAAAGAGAGTTTCCGTAAAATAACAGTAAATAAAGTACTAAGTTAATAAAAAAACAGTAGATAAAGGAAACAGAAATTAAAATATTTATGTAGTATAAGGTATTAACCTAATTTGATGGACTAGTTACTGCTAGATTGACACATCTATAACATGTCTTAACTAATACAATAATATAATTAAGACAATTTAATATACCATGGTTTTCATATTTTATTAACAATGTGAAACACTAAAATATTTAATTTTAAAACTCATTAATTGATTGATAAGATACTTTGTTATTAAGATTACAAGTCAGTCCATTTGCTCAGTTCTCATAAGTTCAGTATTATAACATATTAAATATTGCAAAATGAATTTGATGCTCCTAAAGGGTCTCACTATTTGGCAGGCAATTAAATAGATTTTTGTCACTTACCAGGTAATTTGTGGAGTAAATCTTTTTTTTTAAAGTTTTTTATTTATCAAAGAAAAATTATGTTTGCAGGGAATATAATATTGCAGAAGAGCATGGCCAAGAGTTTCTAAGGACCCTTGCCTGCATGGCCCAAAGCTTTCCTTTTGTGGAATTTTTAACAGAATGACACAGTTGGAAGAGACTTTGGAGGTCTTCTAGTCCAACCCCTGCTCAAACAGGAAACCCTAAACTATTCCAAATAAGTGACTGGGCACTCTCTTCTTAAAAGCCTCCACTGAGGGAGCACCCACAACTTCTGAAGGCAAACTGTTCCGATGGTTAATTGTTTTCTCTGTTAAGAAATTTCTCCTTAGTTCTAGGTCACTTCTCTCTTTGATTAGTTTTTCTCCGTTGTTTCTTGTCTTGCCTTCTGGAGCTTTGAAAAATATGTTCACCCCTTCTCCTTTGTGGCAGCCCCTCAAATATTGGAACACCACTATCATGTCATCCCTAGCGCTTTTCACCAGACAAGACAAATCCAATTCCTTCAACAATTCTTCATGTTTTAGCTTCCAGCCCCCTAATCATCTTTCTTGCTCTTTTCCGCATTGTTTCCTAAGTCTGGATGCAGTCGTCTAAGTGTGGCCTTATATCTGCCCTCAAGGATAACTGATGGGAAAATCGCAAAGTGAGCAAGAATGAAAATGGTGTGTTACTTTGGCAGGCTGTGCTGTTTAAATAGGAGGCAGCTTATGTGGTACTGACTAGATAATATGTTTGCTGAAATGCTGCTTTAATCTTCCTGCCTATCCATATTGAGTATTTTCAATCCTAGGTGTTTCTTAGATGACCATATCACATCCCCCAAAGCATTGGCAAAACCATAAAAACAGACATTGTGCCATTTTCTGCTCTACCCTAACTTTTAGATACATACAATTTGCCAATATCAGCAAGCCCAAGCCTTCTGGTAGCCAATTCATCTTTTGCCAGACATTACCTGTCCTGACCTGAACACTAGTTTCAACCTTGGGTAGGCCCAACTCCAGGCAGAGTGTTATGACTTAGAATTTTTTTTCCAGAAACCAGAGAAATACTGAAATACGCATAATGGAGGAAAAATTGTAAAGATGACAAGATTAGCAGAAATGGCAAAACTGACCTGTTTGGTCAGGGATAAAGGAATAAATATATTTTTTAAATAAAAGGCTGGAACTTTTATGGATTTTTTTTTTTTACTGAAAATGAAAGAAGGTGAAATAGTGATTTGTAGATTATTGACTGGAAAGGATTTGAATATGAGATACAAGGGATCTTTGTAACATAATTTGAAGGAGTGGGCAGAGGTTGCTTCTTTTATTATTTTATTATCATTTTCTTTCTTTCCTTTCTTATCTTTATTGCTTTCTTCGTTTTTTAATTTTATCTTTTGTCTGTCTTTAACTTTTTTCAATAAAAATTATGTTTAAAAAAATCTAGAAACTTTGGACTCAAGCAGAGTTCCTTGCTTTCCTACTCTAATTCTACACCAACTTTTTGTGGAAGTAAGTTGGGTTCAAAGAGTTTAATGGCAACTAGAATATATTTGCTTACTCCCCTCATTTAGAAAAAAAGGCCAACTGGTTCCACTGCTTCTTTGAGTCTCTGGGGTCTTTTGAAGAGCACCATAATCATTGATTTGTTACTGCTTAGTTAAATGGTGATGCAAACAGAAAAGAAACCTCAAGAAGAAAAGCCCCCCCCCCCCTTTAGTCCTATTAGATTCAGTGACAAGAGCACTGCCTTAAACTCTGTAAAGTCACACTGGTGCTTGCTTCCTGCAATGTTCAGTGTGTGGAGTTCTGCTTTTTAAGGCAATTAATGATGGAGTTTGTATAAAAATCGAATAATGAGGGAGCAATAATGCAGCTTTGTTTACTCCTTTTACCGTAGGGAGACTCAAAGAATTGTCCTTTTTTTTTTCTGTTTAGCATTTTCATGCACTTTATACATGAAGTTAAGATCAATTGATGTGTCTCAAAACTTACCATAGTTTCTTTCTGGAGATACTTTTGAAGGCATCCATAACCTCAATAAATAGAGCTTTCACAGATGATCTGGGTTTTACTATATTATCCAGTAAGTGACTCAATCCCAATCTGTGTTGTTTTACAACTTTGCTTTCTCTGAAGTCTGCCTGTTCAAGACCAAACAAAACAAAATAAAAAGTAATAATTTTCACCAAATCTCTAGGATTTCAGTATAAATGTTTTGCATGTGATTTGTTTACATTGTTTAATACTGTACACTAATTGAGTGAAAACTTTTATGGTAGGAAGAGACCAGTGGTGGGTTTCAAAAAAATTTTGAACCTACTCTGTGGGTGTGGCCTCCTTTGTGGGAGTGGCTTGCCGCCCATGTGACCGGATGGGAGTGGCTTGCCACCCATGTGACCGGATATGAAGATGCCGACAACACTTGTCAGAACCACCTTAAATTACCTCACACACAGCACTGGCATGCATAAGAATATGATGTAAACTTGTTTTTTAAAAGGCATCTTTGGTTTGCGTTAAAACAACTTCAACACACATAATGTTCTGATTGCACCATAAACGCAGTAGTCATCCTTACCTTTCACAGAGGCACTGAGTTTTATAAATATAAGCATGATAGTGTAGAATAATCATATCCAAGGACCAGTGGTGGGTTTCAAAAAAGTTTTAGAACCTCTTCTGTAGGTGTGGCCTGCTTTCCGGGTCCACTGGTGGAACCTCTTCTAACTGGTTCGGTAGATTTGACGAACCGGTTCTACCGAATAGGTGCAAACTGGTAGGAACCCACCTCTGGAAGAGACATATTTCAGTTTTACACATTTCTTACTGAAGAAAAATTTGTCTAGAAATAGCATGATACTCATCTCATAGCAGTGTATATGATATATTGTATTTGAAACGTGATCATGTTGGATTAGTTTGAAACTCATTGGGTAATAAATATCTATTTATTAATGGGTTTCCCAATTGCAAAAATTGGGTGAAATAAATACTTTACAGGTACTGCCAAAATGTTGATAATTTGCCTGATCTTCTAAATTAGATGTTTTCTCTCATAAAATTAAAAATATATGCAATCTATCTGGTCCAAGTGTCCAGTGTCTATATCCAGGGGTTAATACCCAGAGCACTTTAGAAGTGGTCTCCTATGTACATTTTTTAATATGGAAGTAGGACATTTATAAAATGTATAGGAATAATCGGTAGCTATATCCATTTAAAATAAATAAATTGTATTTTGCTATTTGACATTGCCCCAGCCTGACAAATGGCAGTGGCCCTTCAAAAGGGCGGGCTCACTGCTCAGCCTGAAAAAAAGGATTGTGTTCTAATTTATTTTGGAATTATTTATTTAATTAATCTCAGTTCTCCATCCAACTTTTATCCTAGCTCTGACAACTGACATCAGTTATGTAGGATGTGGAGGCTGACCAGAGGGTTTTTTCATACAAAACCTAGCTGTTGCTGCTTTGACAATTATATATTTGCCTTGCAGTGATTCACAAAACTTCCCCAAAAAAGGTTTGTGGTCTGGACAAATGAAATGTGTATTTCACTTATACTGCAACTGAGCAACAGTTCAAATGCCTTTAAGATCCTTCTTAAAATCTCCAGTTGAGAACCAATTTTGTGATGTTTAAGTTTGTTTAACTTGCAATCTGGTCACTCTAATTGTAAGCAAAAAGTGGGGAATTCTGAACTATTCAATATACAAGTTTATTCTGAACTATCTAGTAGGAAACATTGTGAGGAAGTGGCAACAGAAAGTATTGTCGCTGACATTAAGAGACGAGATGCAGAAGAGTAAAGCAAGTTAATGCCTTAATTGTTTCCAAATAAGGGATGTCCTGCCATTCACCTTGAAGTTACCTCAGGCAATTGCAGCAGCAGCAACAGAGTCTGAACTTGAAGAGGCGGCTCAGCTGGGATTGAGTAAGTAAAAGCAGACAATGGTAGGAGGGAAGGACAGAGTTAAATTGCAGCTGTGACACCGGAGAGAAATGTTTTAAATCTCTATGTTTTAAATCTCTAGTCTCTAATACGGCAGTAGGTTGCTCATAATGCACTCCTTGGCTTTGCATCTAATCTCCCTCAAAACATTTTTGCATTGCATTTATTGAATTTCACTAATAAAAACAAACAATGGGACATAGGAATGCTGCAAAGAAAAGCATCAGCCTCAAGTTGTGTTTTCACTTAGACCAATGTAGATATATTCAGAGTATAACATGTGTTGGTACAGTGCTTTGTTCTCCTTCCGAGTTAAGACTGTTTTATGACAGGCTGAGTTTATTATGTCAACTATTTTGTGAGTGTGCTTAAAATGCTCCCAAAATTCTATATATCAAAATGGCCGCAAAATATTGGGTACTTCTGTTTTGAATATTTTCCTGCATGTCACTTTTGTGATTCAACACACACACACACACACACACACACACACACACACACACATCAATTGCTTCTTGTCATTCAGAAGAAACATTGGTATCAAGTAAGTATCTGTTTCTCTCCATGAGAGAAGCATATTTAGAAAAAGATAATTCAGATTAGGAAAATGAGTGGTGCAGAAGGGTTAAACTTTCTCTCCTAAGTCTGAAACTGTCATGTGGCCTGGAAGTATGTTTTAGCTATTTTTGACTGAAAAAAATGAGGTCTCTAAATATTAGTTTGAGTCATAGAAGCAGTCCCATAGAAGTTATGGAATTAATTCACGGCGGAATTTAAAGCCAAAGGTTCAGTTCTGGCATTGTGACAAGCTATTTTTAAAAACACCATTTTTCTACTTCTGAAGTTATGGGACGCAGTGTTTATAATTTTGATGATTTGTTACATTTGTATTCTGCCTGTGCTTCAATTAGATTATATAGTCCCTTCTTTCTGCCTCAAGAAGCAAAATGAGCTTCACATTCATATTAAAATTTGAAGATGGATACCTTCTCTACCACCAATTCTAGTCCTTCTTGCCATTAGCCATGGTCTAGCTTAGCATACAGAAACCTAAAATAAGTATGCCACTCTAAACCTAATTATTTGGAGACATAAAGCACAGTTTGGCACAATATTTGAATTAAGCTATGTTTGGCATAAGATTGGAGGATGAGATTTAGAAAATGGCCTTTTTAAAAACTGCTGTTGGCACTGATGAAGGCAAAGACAGCTTACTTCTTAGAAAGCCTGGCACATTGCATTCAAGGCAGTGTTTTGTCTGACAGAGAGCATTTCCAGACGTACCTCTTCTTCTGTGCTTTTAGGAAACAATAAGGCAGATCACTAGAATTAATGTCAAGCAACACCAACAGATGTGAGTAATAATTAGAAAATATTTGGAATTAACTGATGGGGTGTAGTACTGCAGAGTTATTCTTGAAAGGCACTAAGCTTGTGTAGTAGGTAACCTTGGTAAACGCTACCTTGTACTTGACTGTATGTATATTTCCTTGTTTCAACTCAACTCCAGGACCCAAAGGCTTAAAGCTGATCCTATAAAATACCCCCCCTTCCCTTTAGAGCAAAACTTTTTGAGTAGAACATTCTAAGCACCAGAGGCATAATATTTGCATTCTTTTGCTAACTAAATAATGACTTTCAGATTTTTGGAGCTCTCCAGCTAACAACAAACTGCAGAAATCTCCACCCCTCCAGAAGCCTCTGCCTTCAGACAGCATTTATAAAAGCTCCCAGCAGCTCTGCCTCATAAATGGAGTTCATTCTATAAGAACCAGAACGCCTTCAGAGCTGGAATGCAGCCAGACGAACGGAGCTCTGTGTTTTATTAATCCTCTCTTCTTGAAAGTGCATAGCCAGGATGTTGGTGGAAGTCTGAAAAGATCAGGTCCAAAAGCACAAGATGTGAATGGCCCTGAGAGATCCTGTTCCCCCCCACCAAGGCCTCCCCCACCTTCTATTCATAGCCTTCTTGCACACCCTCAGCTGTCCAGGACTACAAACAAGGCCAGTCTGCCAGAGACTGTCAGTCAGAGCAAACCCTCCAACTTGGATGGGATACAGAAGAGGCCAACTCCTATCCCACCGCCTCGCCTGAAAAAAAAGGCTCTCTCTTTAGCACAGAGCAATGCAAAGAACTCAGCAGTAAATGAACCCAGCCATAATTTGGTGGATGGCACAGAAACCGCCTGCATTCCAGGTGGAACTCCGCCTCAGCAGAACTTGGAGAGCAAAAACAGCTTAGCTACACACCGTGAGTCACAAGTGCAGTGGAATGGAGGCCGGCAAAGACTAAGCAACATGAGTCTGTCCACATCCTCCTCTGATTCTCTGGATTTTGATCGGAGCATGCCACTCTTCGCTTATGATGGGGATACCAACAGCAGCCTGGAGGAGTTCGAGGGGGAAAGTGACCAGGAAAGCATGGCACCACCCTTGAAGCCCAAGAAAAAAAGGAATGGCTCGTTTGTGCTTCCCAAAATTGTCAAATCCCAGCTGAGGAAAATGAGTGGCGTCTTCAGTTCCTTCATGACCCCTGAGAAAAGGATGGTTAAGAAAATAGCAGAAATGTCTCGAGACAAGCGTACTTATTTTGGTTGCTTAGTTCAGGACTATATAAGCTTTCTACAGGAGAACAAGGAGTGTCATGTTTCCAGCACAGACATGCTTCAAACTATTCGGCAGTTCATGACCCAAGTAAAGAGCTATTTATCTCAGAGTTCTGAACTGGATCCTCCCATTGAATCTCTGATTCCGGAAGACCAAATAGGTAAGCAGCTGTGTGGCACCTTTCTCGAGCAAAAATATCCTGTTCCTGTGTCTACCCTTTCCCTCTGGCTCTTGTTCCTAAGTGAAGTGGCAGCTCCTTCTCTTGCTTGTCATTCACACGGCTTCAAACAGAACGTAACCCTCTGCTAGATCTGCATTTTGTTCAGTGCCTTTTCTTTAATATAAAATTTTCAGTGGATTCCTTCAATGTCAATGAAAAAAAGTATGTTTTTTGCTCTCACGTGTGACATGAATGGCAAGAGAAACAATAATTTGTTATTATTACTAAACTTGGGCTCCAGTTTTCTTTCTGGAAAGGAATACAGTATTCCAGATTTTATTTCTGGAAATATAATAATGTATAAGGCCAGGCATCATGATTGGGAGTAGAAGTTTTTGGTCATCTTTTTTAGGATTTATTTATTAATACTTAAAATCTATGTAATCTGATGTTCTAGTTTAAAATTTAGCTTATAAAAATGAAACATTAGTAGAAGCAACAGTACAACAAATAGAAGCATTTTTAAAAAACAAATCCTTAAATAGCATCAAACTATAATGTCTTACAGTACAAAATGCATTGCAGGGATAATACAATCCTACAGTTTTGTTTTGTTTTTAAAACCCTCAAATCAGAAGTGAAGAACCGGTTCTTAAAGTATTTTTTAAAAAGCCAAAAAAGGGAAATGTTATTTGTCTCTGATTTTGTTTGTTTTGTGTATTGTATATATTTATGGAAGGATGTGTATCAAAATCCAAGTCAGCTTTTTAGTATTGTTTCTATTCATTTTTGTAAGTATCAGTGACATCCATTTTGCTTGAAAATGTCCCTCAAGGCAAAAAATACTTTCCCTGTAAGCTCATTTCATTGACTTGTTTTCCTTCCCCCTCTCATTGTTTCAGCGTGCTCAGAGTTTGTTGAAAAACTCTCTTGGAATAGTGGTTTCTGGGATAAAAAACTTGGCCTCCCTTAGTTAAATAGCGATTTCCATATGTAGGAGTCAGTGTTGATTCAACACTATTGCCAATGCAATAACAGCCTGTGAATTTTAAAAAAGTAGTGTCGTAACTTTAAGTGAAATATAGTACTTCATATCAAGATTTTTAAATATGCTGGTGCTTTGTTTGAACATACAATTTGCATGCCATGATGTGTACTCCAAAGTTGAGGAAACAATCTTAGGCTTTGTGATCTGCTAAGTTACTACATTATTCTTTTGTTGTTGCTATTCTGTGTCTGTGTGTGAGAGAGAGAAAAGGGGGGGGGGCAGTGCATTTTAGCTGCATGGTCTTAGCTGAACAATTGATGACCCAGGCTTAATTTTGCAGAAAGGCAGTTTAAGCAAGCAAGAAATTTTGCTTTTGAACAATTTTGCTGCCTTCACCAATCTTGAGGTTTCCAAATAACCACAACAGAGCAGATGCATCAGATGTTGCTGATTTAGGCAAGAGCTATGTGGCAAATCAATTGAGTCATCTTAGGCAACAAAACAAGGCCAGCCTTTTCCATAGAGTAAATTCAGACTCTCGGTGGCAAATAAATAGAGAGGGAAAACAAATAATACAACTAGTTAAATAGTTATTTTTTTTTCAAATTTTCTTACTTGTTGCTTAATTTATCTACATTTATGTCTACAGATGAGGCTTTATTCTCAGTTCTGTAGGAAGAATTTAGGATAACAGTTTCTGATCAGAGGCCTGTGATTTCAGTGCTTACATAAGGAATAAAGTGTACTAGTGAGGTAATAGTTTGGTTCATGGTGTGATTTGACAAGTTCTGTGTACCAGATCACCGCCTGATCTGACATACTACTTCCAAGAATTCCAAGAAATATCTCCCTGCCAGATATTTCCAGGAAAGTCACAAACAGAACAGTCTTGGCATGCAATTTATTTTGCTTCCAACCACTGAATCTGAAGGTACATTGACATGAACTTGGAAATGACTTTTAGGAAGCATGGGAAATAATCCATGGCAGGTTTCATAGGATGAAAAATTGCCATTGCAATATTGCACAGCAATGTATTAAATATGTTATATGGATTGTTATGATTGTTCACTTCTCACAGTCAGATAGTGTTATTCCTCCTCCTTTGCCTTGATTCTTGTTTTTTAAGGAAGGGGGAAATGTCTCTGTCTTACAAAGATGTTACAAAGTCAGATTGCTGAAGCTACTCAGTTAATGTCTGTGGAGTATTTCAAGCAGTCTAGAATAGGTATGGACCACCTATATGACTCCCAATGTTAAAGAGAACAATTTTTAGTATCCCTCTCCACTCCCTACGAGGGCTTAAAGTTATGAGAGCAAATGCTGAATAATATCAAGATGGCCATGTGGTGAGTTCAGGGAATTAACTTTGAACTGCTAGTGTTGCTGTTCAATCATTCAGTTGCTTCCAAACCTTGATGATACAGTGGACACAATTCATCCAGGTTGGTTGTTCAGTAGCTACATTTTTGAGCTTTTGTAAGCTCATATTTATATAGGTGGCGCAGTGGTTAGAGTGCAATTCTGCAGGCCACTTCAGCTGACTGCTATCTGCAGTTTGGCGGTTCAAATCTCACCGGTGCAAGGTTGACTCAGCCTTCCATCCTTCCGAGGTGGGTGAAATGAGGACCCAGACTATAGGGGCAATATGCTGACTCTGTGAACTGCTTAGAGAGGGCTGAAAGCCCTATGAAGCGGTATATAAGTCTAACTGCTATTGCTATTGCTATCATTTTGCCTTCTTCTAGGCCCATTTTGAATGCTTTCTGTATTTCCAAGCAGCGGGGGCTTCTCCATGATTTGCCACTATGTTCAAAGCATTTAAGCTGGAGCATCCCTAGGTTTTTAGTTATTTCTAGTAAGTCGTTTACTACTGAATTATTTGTTATTGTGGTCAAAGTATTCTCAACCATTTTCTCCAGCACTGCAATGCCAACACATCCATTTTTCATCCTCCAACTTTCACAGCCATATTACAATAGGAAAAACTCGTAATTTGACCATGCAAATTTTTCTTGTTTGGATGCAATTTAATACTTTGTCTAGATCTGCCATAATGATCACAGGTGATTATCTTTTTCCCAACTAGTGAATGTCTAAGGGTTTAAAAAACCCTTCTTATTCATCACTTTTCAAGGAACAATGTTCTCAGTAAAGGTCGATCATCTATTGTAGGTCCTTAGAAGGAGAACTTTTCCTCCTCTTGATTGCAGCTGTCCCCCATGTAAAGAAATGCAGGGGAATGTAGGCAAGAGCTTTTTGGTGGGGATTTGGAAAACAGATTACAGTCTTAAGACAGAAGGAGCATGAGAAAGAAACTCAAAATAATGTGACCTTGATTTTGTTTAGTTCCATAAACTGGAACACCTCTTCAGCTTTCAATCAGCCCTTCGAGACAGGCCAGGTCAGGAAAGAGGCATGGCAAGGATTCCAGAATTGTTCAATGTTATAGTAAGGTGGATTCACAGAATTCCATTATCTCTGCTGAACCTGACCAGCAGGCATCTAACTCAAAATGCAATGCAAATTATTCATACTGTCCCAATAAATGGTTTTTGGCCCACTCTTTCTGGAAGGGTCCAAGTTACTTCAGAAAGAGACACAGAACATCTAAAAGAAATGTTGCCATGAGTTTGGTTAGACTCTAGAGCAGTGGTCCTCAACCTTGGCAACTTTAAGACCTGTGGAGCTTTGCTGGCTGAGAAACTCTGGGAGTTGAAGTCCACAAGTCTTAAAGTTGCCAAGGTTGAGGACCACTGCTCTAGACAACCTCTTTGTTGCTTCATCTCTCAGAGTTTCTGACTGAGCAAAGAAATTTCTCTGGCTCAGCAAACAATGAGAGGTTGCCCACGCTGTCCATCCCTAGCCCATGCTATAGTCATTTCCCAATTCCAGCCGGCCACCAAATCTTCAGCAGAGTTGCCTCCAGGATTTTAGGAGAAACCCCACGCATTGTCTGGAAACATGAAGACATCTCTTGCATGCTTCATACAGATTGATCAAACAATGATCTCCCTCCTGGAGAGAGAAGAGGCTCCCATAAGCTCCAACAGCAGTCCGAGAATGCTGACTGTGGCACCCTCAGATCACATCACATTTTCTCCAAGACAAAAACAGTGTCGGATTTGTCTTATTTCTTATTATCCCAGAAGGCAAGTTCAGAATAGATCTTGCATCAAAACTATTTGGGAAGTAGGTCAAGCTCATCAGGAGGAATTTCCTGTCTGGCAAGTTGTCAGGCTGACATATAAAATGTTGAGTTCCCTATTACAGGTAGTTTTCAAGTCAGGACCACAGTTGGCACCTGAATTCCCATGTTAAGTTGTGGTGATAAAGAAAATCATTATGTTACCAGGCCACATTTTATGACCATTTTTACGGAGATCATTAAATCAGGCAATTGTTAAAGCAAATCCAACTTTCCCAGTTGACATTGTTTGCTGGAAACCAGTTGGAAAGCTTGCACATTTTAAATTACATGACCATAGGATGCTGCAACCAGTTGTAAATACAAATCAGTTGCCAAGTGTCTCAATTATGATCATGTTACCAATAGTTGTAAGTGCAAGGACAAGCTGTAAATCACTTTTTCTGAGGCCATTATAACTTTGAACTGTCATCAAATGAACAATTGTGGGTTAAGGACTACTGTACATGTACTAGAAGGTTTCAAATTTAGGTTGGATGGTCATCTGTCAGAGATGTTCAACTGAATCCTGCAGGAAACTGAGACTAAAAGATCTCTTAAGGTACCATCCAATTCTATGGTTGCTTTTCTGCTACCACTTAAATTTAAGCAGCTACTTATTAAATTACCTAACTAATTCATTGTTTAAATTGGTGGGAGTCATTTTAGAATTGGGTTCCGTGATGCTTTATGGAGTATTCACCCTATCAAAACCATCTCCGTTACTACATAGCAAGAATGAAAAGCAGATATCGCCACTGGTGCTTTATTTTTCATTTATTAAACTATATTCATATATTATGAATTGTAAGAGTAAATTTTAATAAACAAACAAAGTGAAAAGAGAGGTTCTTTTAGGACAAAAGTTCACACAAATATTTGTTTTCATTAACATGTTGTGCCTCAAAAATTGCAAAAGAGTGTTTTTCTACAGGAAGCAGATGGACATTCCAGAAGTCAAAGGAAAGCTATTCATACTATTTAAATACTTCCTCTTTGGAGTGGCTAATTGCCTGATGAAAGGCTTAAAGTAACTCTAGTTAATTAAGTATTGCCCATGCACAAAAGAATTGTATGGTGATTAAAAAAAATAATGTTTGTAGCTGCAGTCCTAAAACATAATCTCTGGAAAATGCAACATTGTACTTGTGCAGGTTCAGACTATCTCTATAAACAACTTTATCAATTCAAAACCAGATTTGGCTAATCTTTTAAGCCAGAGATCAACATTGAGAAACACATGAGCTTTCATGTAGAGAAAATTGAAGTGCAGGGGGAAATGGATTTGATACTTTCCCCTAAAAACAGATTAATATAGTTAAAGAAAAGAATAACTGCAAGACTCAGTTTTGCTAGTCATTGGCAATATTACTGTTGAATGAGAGCTGTTATCTGCTGGAAGTTGGGCCATTTTTTCTTTATTCTGGATATATATCATTAAGTTCAATTGGCTGATTTGTTAAATATCCTACAGTTTCATTTCTTGTAACTCCTGCTGAATTTAGCTCTTCAGAAAACCTCTCTGTAAGAAGCTGATTCAAGACATGATCATGTGCCTGGCATATAATGGAAGTTAACAAGGTTATTTAAAGTACTTCTCAGTTTGCAGGACTTAGTCATTTAATGATTCAACCATTTCTTTAGCTGATACCCTGCTTTTAAAATGCAAATAACTGTTACGTGTTTTTTAGCAGGATACAGTACCGAGGGCCACACCGCGACCCTTAAATGTTTTGCTTATCTAATTTTTCCAGAAATTTATACCTTTGTTCTTTTTCTTTTGCTTTATTTCTTACCATAGTTTTAGAAAATTTGTCTTCAGGACAATTGGAGTTTAACTCCGTATCAATGTTTGTTTAGTTAATTTCCTCATGGATTTTTTTCTTTTCAAGAGGAGCACCAAAGTGCATTTTTTTTGGGACAGTTATGTGTGCATGTGTTTTAGATTGATAGTGGCATATCAGTATCATTATTATTTTTTTAGACAAATTCTTGAGTAACCTATTACGATTAATTGGATGAACAGGAAAAGAATTGTTTTTAGAACGAAACTTACAAAAATTGTAGGGTGGCTCATAGAACAACTTCACATATCCCCATTTTACATAATGCCTTCAGACACTAGTGAAATGCTAGTCCTATCCAGTAACCTTGCCACCAAGGAACCACCCCGCTTCTCCCCCAGCCCCTCCCATGTATCATCTGCCAAGTAATTTCTGTTTAATTAGCAAAAATTCTACAAAAAAGATTTTCCCTCAAACTACTCATTTCCCTCATGAATTGATAAGCATCACTGCTCTTCATATTGTACTGAGTGGATTAGGACACAGATTGCCACTTGCTAAAGGAGAATCGGAAAAGATAACACCTCATTGGGATGAAGTGTCAGGAATTGTGGAAAAATAATGTTCAGAGGGAGTGAAGCGATCCCTTTTGGTTAGTGCCAAGCTATACAAATATTCATTCAAGGTTACAAATATTGACTGTCTGTATACATAATACATAATGTCTCTGGAAAACAGTGTTGCAGTTTATTCAGAGATTTCAACTTGTTGGGAACCTTGTACATGGAAAGTGTGGGAGGGAAAGGATGGATAGTCGGTCAAAATAAAAGATGTTTACACTGTTTCCTCCTTTGGGAGGGGGGAATCAATGCTGATGCTTGTGTGGGTGTGTGGCAGTGACTTTGTTGCTGATTGGCTTTGTCTTAATGTAGAGAGAGAGAGGCCAAGCTTTTTTTCAGTCTAACACAGCCCCCAGATTTGCAGCTTGTGTATCATATTCTCAGATGTAGTTTCCTGCATTATCACCAATGCCCTTCTCCACCCCCTGAAATATAAGTTCATTTTATTAAGAATTTTTTTACAACAAAACCATATTTATAACTTATTTTTTCTCCACCACCACTTTCAGCTTTTCAAATGGTTATTATAAAAAACAACATGCTAGTGGTTTTATGCATAATTATCCATTACTCTGAAAATAACCACCATAAGTCAATTACAAAAGGCTACTTTATTCAGGACAGCTTATATCCTGTGATAATACCTTTAACATCATCAAACATCAACATCTGCTTATGCCAGGAAAGGACCGGATAGGTGAATAAAAATGCCAAATCCAACATCTGACTGTGCAACAATATGGATTAAAAATGCCAAATTAAGTCTTGTATAAAGTTAGCACCCACCCCCCTCCTAGAAGAATGAAATGCTTTAGGAAATATTAAAAAGGCAGAATATTATATTTCCCTGGATGAGAAAAGGAGAAACATGTTCTTGGAAAGCCACCCCCACCTTTGTTAATAGCCCCAGAAAGACTGGACCATCTTATCTACAAGACAAAAGGCCTTCAGCTCCAGGGTGATAGGATTAGACCTCACTCAAAATCCAAACTAGGACAAAGCCATTAAGCCATAATATGAATTGCCCAACACCCTTTCAGAACACAAGCATCTTCATTATATCATCATCCAGCAAGATTCAACCAAGCCTGGGACACAGACAGCCTACAAGGTTAGCTGGATCCCCACATAGCCTCCTAGGAGTCTGACACCCAATAGGATATATTTCTTCCACAGGAACAGGAAGCTCTAGGGCAAGGCCCAAGAGAGAGTATGAATCTCTCTCTCTCTCTCTCTCTCTCTCCACTCCATGTGTTCAGCTGCACCAGGACCATGTGCTTAATGGTTCTGTTCCATTAAGCCATCATTCCAAGCAGCCTCCATGTTTCCAGTCTCTTTCTTCCCACTTGGAACTGAATCCAGATGGACTTTTTTCCCGACAGTCTGAACATCTGGTTGACTGCATTGTGCAACAGGCCATAATAATTACAAATGCATTGGCCGCTCAACCATCAGTGACTTTAGGATATTTTCTGTGTTTGAAGAGAGCAAGAAAATAATGGAGATATAATGTAGCAAACAATGTTAAGGATATGATTTAAATTAGCTGTTTTCAAAAATGGACTGAATGTATTTCCTGGAGCCCAAAATAAGGACCAATCATTTACGGAGTATCTAGTTTTCTAGTTGAGTGTTATGTTATGACAAGCAAATTCAAAGGGCAGAATTAATTAGTTGGATTGTTGGTGAGGCAATACCATGTTTTCCCACTTGGCCTTATTTTCGAGGGATGTCTTATTATTTTTGAAGTGCAGGAAGCAGCGAGCGTGGTCACCTCATGGCTGCTGCAGTGTTGCAATATTTTCAGGGAGGGCTTATTTTGGGGGAGGCTTATTTTAGTGCATGCGTTCAAAAGCCTGATTGGATTTATTATCCAGGGAGGTATTATTTTCAGGGAAACAGGGTATCTCTAACTCTGAATGAATGTGAATCTTGTGTCCATAGAGTTTAAATCTTGTATGTCGTCATTCAGGCCGCCGGATATCTAAATGAGGTTGAATGTCCCTAACTTCAGGGAGGGGGGGAGATTTGGGAAATCACAGAGCAGTCCAAACCCAGGAAGAGTTTAAAGAAAATCCTGAAGACGTTAGTCTGTAAATATTTTGAAAATAATGTAGTAGCAAAGAACTAGAAGTAGTGAAGTCCATGAAGGAAAAGGCTTGCTAAACTAATGTTAGTATATTTTAAACTGCTACAAATATAGTATCTCCTACTTTCAGTAAAGCATTTGATTAAGTACGCCATAGTATTCTGATTTAGCAAGGTAGTTAAATGGCGTGACAATTATGTGGATGACTACCTGGATTAAAGATAATTTTCAGAAAATGCTCAGTAATGATTCCTCATTAAATCTGGATTGAGTGGCTTGTCAAAAAGTTCATTCTTGGGATCTGTACTCATCAGCATTTTTATTAATAAGTTAGATGAAGGGATGGAGGAAGTACTGATCAAATTTTCAGATAACACAGGTAAGGTACACAAATGATCTTGAGAAACCACATAATTTTATGGTAAAGTAATTAAGAATTTCTCACAAGCTTACAAAACAAGGTTGACAAAATATATTAAGTCTGGATTGTTGTACTTATAGAACTTTAATATCATGCTTCAGATGCAGAAGTTTCTCAATAATTATATATTTAGCTGAAGATTTAAATCTTTATATATTACTAAGTCAGCCAGGAAAAAAAAATCTTCTAAAAGGAAGTAGTTTTGTTTTCTCTCGAAAACCGAAAATGGTACATAACACAGGAGTATGATTTTTCTTTTGAGAGCTTCATTCTGAATCATCTCCAAGTTGTAAGAACATATTCAGATTCGTTAAACTTCTATAGTTCTGGGATTCAGGATAATCTGTTCATTTTATGACAGATTTATAATGAACAGATTTTTATTTTACAGTTTTGTCTTTCCTAATTAACATGAATAAGGATGACAATGGCCATTTTTTCTTGTTGGAAAGCACTTGGAAAAGTGTTTTTAACATTAAAATTGTTTTAAAAATTTAATGAAATAATTTTCCTGGATGAAGAAAAAAATCGCCTTCTTTGCCAGGTAATATTCTTAGATTGTTTGTCTTTTTTCAGATGTGGTATTAGAGAAGGCCATGCATAAATGCATCTTGAAACCCCTCAAGGACCATGTTGAGATGATGTTGAAAGAATTCCATACAGCTGATGGCTCATGGAAGCAGTTGAAAGAGAATCTTCAACTTGTCCGGCAGCGAAATCCTCAGGATCTGGGTGTTTTTGTCCCAACACCAGATTTCGTAGATGTTGAAAAGATTAAAGTCAAATTCATGGCAATGCAGAAAATGTATTCTCCTGAAAAAAAAGTTATGTTGCTACTAAGAGTGTGCAAACTGATTTACACTGTGATGGAAAATAATTCAGGTAAATGTTAGATTTGGCCTAAGAGTTTTAAGCTATTCAGAGATGTTTTTGTAAAATGAGAACCATTTCATCTGCCTTTTTTTTCTTTATTTCTGATATATTGTAATATCATACACTGCTGTAGTGTTTTAGATAGTCTAAATCTTGGCTCCAGATGAGGTAAGGTGACATGTTTTCTTTTCAAATCTTGGTGCAATTCAGATTGTATCAGATTTCTGTATGAATAAGGCTAGATATGTTGAATGTTTTGTGGGGGGGAGGAATAAAAAATTTAGTTGTCATTAACCATGTTTCAGATTTTCTTTTGTGAAAACTTTATAGAGGTAATTATAAAGATTAGTGTTGGTCTGAATTTAAATGGTGTGTCGTTGTATGAGAAAGGCTCTTCAGATGATACCAACTCACATTGTTTTTAAGCACCAACATACTTTTTGAGAGTCAAAATAACAAAATAAACATGGAATATTCCGTGCTTCTTTGGAAATTGCAGTTATACTCCTACCTCCATATTCACTGCTGGAAAAGGCCATTCATTCACTAAACACCATTGTAATTGCTGCTGTTGTGTTATTATATATTGAAGACTGTTGCAAAGTACTTAAAGCAAATGTCAACTATTTTTATACTGGATAATTAATAATAGCTTAGATCTCTGGTATCTTCACATGTGATATAAGATCTCTATCTTAGCAGATGAGTCCCAAACTGGCCCACTTTGCTCAATGTAAACAATAATCTTCCAGTCCTGATAGTTCAAAAATTATGTTGTGGAGTTCAATTATTTGAAAACCTTTGAGGACATTTACTAACATGGATGGGTGAATGAGATTCTTTTATATAAAAAGTGTGCTTTTTTAAAAAAATCAAATGTTTCCAGAGATACTATTCTTCTTTTACCAGTCAAAAATTCCTAAATTTAAAAAAATGCTGTTGCTGTAAGCAAAAATAAAGCATCACAATCCTGAATTGGTGATTTTGAAATCTACTTTCGTACCTCGCCAATAACATGAAGAGGTAGGATGAGCCAACTTCTGAAATTAATTAATAGAACGTTATGAAGCTAATCAGGAGCCTTACAATATCAGGTTGTCAAATTTGTATGGACTATTACACTAGTGGTTTGATTTACGAAGTGTTTCAATGTGTGAACAAGAGATAATTTGCTTAAATTTTTGAGCTATTTGTTTTTAGTGTATTGGTTCTGTATTACATTCTGCTTCCATGCCTTAAGGAACTCTGTTGAGACATGGCTATCGAGAGTGTCTAAATGATACCAGAATAAATTCCTACTCTATAAGCAAAGTTAAGGCTGCATCCAAAGCTACATGAGTTCCTATAAACCTCAGGCTATATTCAGTGACAGTATTATAGGTATCTGATGTTTGGCATGATAAAAATGAAAATGAAAAGCACAGCTTTTATAAATGGAGAAGAGCAAAAAGATCTGGCAATTAATTCTGCTATTGTTTGTGTTCTGCCACTCTACATTTCCTATCCTTTCCCTAGGGAGAATGTATGGGGCTGATGACTTTTTGCCAGTGCTGACCTATGTTGTGGCTCAGTGTGACATGCTGGAGTTAGATGCTGAAATTGAGTACATGATGGAACTGCTGGACCCATCCTTGCTGCATGGAGAAGGTAATGTCCTTGAAACTTTTAAGGATGATGACTTTTCTCCCAGGAATGTGTTTACTGATAGTATGTCTGAATAGAGAAGCTTGGAAAGTATGCCAAGGCTTCTAAATTGTTACCAACTGCTTATCAAAAAAAAGTCCTACAAAACAAAACAATGAGATAACCAAACCAAATGAAATTAGAAGTGTTTTTCCCAGTTGTTATGAGAAGTAAAAGGAGGGCATTTTTTAATCAATGAACTGTGTGTCTATGTGTCTGTATGTGTATACTTGGAAACTGGAAAATCTGTTAGCCTGTTAATTTAGATTATAATAGCTACAGAATGTTAACACGTATTGCTTGAACAAAAACTCTGATTCAATGTGACTTTCCTCACAACAAAACAAACAAGCCGTATGTTGCGATATCCACTTGCATTTCTGAAAGTCTCTCTTACTGCGTTCCACTAATATGAAAAGGCTTTTAGTTATTACTTATAAAGCCCTTCATGGTATTGGACCTGGGTACTTGAGAGACCGCCTGCTGCCAATTACCTCCCAAAGACCCATTAGATCGCACGGGGCCGGCCTCCTCCGGGTTCCATCCACCAGCCAATGCCATCTGGCTACGACCCGGGGGAGGGCCTTCTCTGTTGCAGCTCCGGCCCTTTGGAACTATCTCCCCGTGGAGATTCGGACCCTCACCTCTCTCCCTGCTTTCCGAAAAGCCGTTAAAACCTGGCTGTGTCGGCAGGCCTGGGGTTGATGAGCTCCCCTCCCCTCTCGACAGGTGTGGTTGTTGGTCATGTATGTTTCCCCTTCCCGTTTAAGTTGTTCGCCGCCCTGAGTCCCTTTTAGGGAATAGGGCGGCATATAAATAAAATAAAACTTAAACTTAAACTTTTTCATATTTATGTTTTTGAGTGTCAATTAAAAATTATCCTTCTACATTATAGAAGTATAATTAAAAACATATCTCCCCCCTGCCCCCAGAGCTAGACCAAACCTTCTCACAACTCAAGCCCCCATTCTAGACCAATGCTTGGGGAAAAGCTAGGTCTTCATAGATCTCCCAAAGTCTAAAAAAGTAGGAGTCCCACTGATTTCTGGTGGGAGACTGTTCCAAAGGCCATGCAAATTCTCTTGATTTAATACTTGATTTGGAGCTCCCTGATCTCAGGAAAAGATACAGCTGCTTTAAATGGAAAAGGAGGGCTGAGAGAAATGGCAGAGAGACGTTTCTGATTTAGAATGATCTCATTCATAGCTGGGTCTTTGAATCAGTGCATTGCATTAGTGTCATACGATAGTGAGGTAATTAGATACTTCTTTTATTCCACTTTCAGCTTTTTGTATATTACCCTTTAGAGATATAGGTCAATAATTTTGACAGAAAAGACATGTTGTGGGAAAGAAAAAATAGTAGTGGTTCTCTCCAGTCTGTATTAATGTAGCCAAAACTGTATTTGTCTTAGAATGAGCATAACCTCTGGAGAAAAACATATAAATGTGTCTATTCCCTATAAATACCTGTTGACTCTTCTATTGGGAGTAAGTAGCATTCATACCTGCGGTGACCTACTGCCACCGGTAGCCTCCCACTGTCCAGTGCGATCCCACAGAGTTGGCCTCCTCAGGGTGCCGTCAGCCAGACAGTGTCGACTAGCAACCCCCAGGGGGAGAGCCTTCTCTGTGGGAGCGCCTTCCCTCTGGAATGAGCTGCCCCCGGAGCTTCGTATAATCCCCGACCTCCGGTCCTTCCGATGTGTCCTAAAAAGTTGGCTTTTCCAGCAAGCCGGCCTGGCCTGAACAAAACAAAATAGTATTGATCACTGTTAATTTTAATTCTATTTTTTTAAAAAATAATGTGTTGTCAATTTTAATTGGGTTTGGGATATTCCATTTAGTTTTTTTTTTAACTTTTATATTATGTTTTTTTTTAATTGTTGTACGCTGCCCTGAGTCCTTGGGAGAAGGGAGGCATATAAACCTAACAAATCTCAAATCTCATAGTGATTGTAAGCATTTTCAGAATATATTTGCATTTTAAATAGGGCCTAGAGTATGTCTTCCATTCTAAAGCACTCTTTCTTTAGATTTCTACATTTTCAGTTATTTGATCCAGCATGAGTCTGGAACAGAGAAAAACATTCCAGAGACTCTTTCCTTCCATTCCCAAGACAGATGAAAACAAAAGAATGCCGAAGCAGTTAAATCTGGACAAAAACTTCCCTTTCTAAGAGAAAACAAAAACAACTTCAACTCAGCTGCTTGCCAAGAGGCTGGATGCTGATATTTGCTAGGCCACCAAAGAACATCAGGCTTTCTCTTTCCCAAAATCTTGGTGGCTAAGGAGAGGGGGACATAATTCCCTTTCTGGTGAAAGAGGAGCTGAGAGAAATGTCCCAAAACTCCAGTCACTTGATAATTCCTGAGGATATTACCCACCTTCAGCTGTACACAAATGTATGGGTGATTGCATACAATAGCACATATGTTCACATGGATATATTACTTTTGCACATATATATCCTCCCCACCCCCACAGATTGCTATGTTTTGTTACCATGGGCAATTGGTTTTTAATGATTTTCAACCTTTTTTATTAGAAAGAAAAGATCGGAATCATCTCCTTTATTCCTCCCCCCCCCCTTTCTTTTTTTTCTTTTTGGCTTTGAATCAGTCTTTTAAAAACGCTACTGCCTTAGACAAATCCATTCAGTTTTCCAGACAACAGTTTGAGAAACGCCGTTGCTTTCTTCCTAGAGCTTAGAGTTTGAGTTTGAGTTTGAGTTTATTGGGATTTATAGGCCGCCCTTTTCCCTGAGGGGACTCAGGGCGGCTTACAACCACAAGGGGGGGGGGTAGAGGGAGTGACTGTCCCAAAGTTACCCAACTACCTTTCATGCTGAAGGTGAGACTTGGAGCTCAGGTTCCACCACTCCTAGTCCAGCGTCTTAATCGCTAGATCAATCTCGTTTTACTCCTAGTGAAATTCAAACTGATCAAGTGAAAAGCAAGGCCCCACCACACTTTGCCAGAGACTTTATGTGGGTCATAGATTTTCAATTTACTCATCCCTGCTCTTAGGTGATAATGTAAAGCTACTGATTTACCTGCTATATTTGTGCAAGGCAAACAATAGATGAAGATAGAAACTAAAGGAACAGAAAAGTTGCAATTCGCCATGGGCATAACTATTTTGAAGCTTCCTTTTTGCAGAGATCTTTTCCTGTATAAGCATTTCTGCTGCAGAGCCTCTCTCCTTTGTAGAATATTCTCAAGATGTAAACATGTATCTTCGGTATCGATGACATTTCAACCAGATGTCTTGAATCTCACTAGAGTCTAAATGAATAGTATACTCTTACTTTGTACAGTGCTGCGCTATAATGGAAAACACTATTGCAATGCGCTCTACATGGGGCAGCCCTTGAAGAGTGTTCGGAGATTCCAGCTGGTCCAGAATGCAGCCGCGCGAGCGATTGTGGGTGCACCCCGGTACACCCACGTTACACCTATCCTCCGCGAGCTGCACTGGCTACCAATTGGTCTCCGGATACGCTTCAGGGTGCTAGTTATTACTTATAAAGCCCTACATGGTATTGGACATGGGTACTTGAGAGACCGCCTCCTGCCAATTACCTCCCACATACCCATTCGATCCCACAGATTAGGCCTCCTCTGTATTCCATCTGCCGGCCAATGTCGGCTGGCGACTACTCGGAGGAGGGCCTTCTCTGTGGCTGCTCCGGCCCTTTGGAACGAGCTCCCCGTGGAGATTCGGACCCTCTCCACCCTTCAGGCCTTCCGGACGGCCGTGAAGACCTGGCTGTCCCAGCAAGCCTGGGGTTGAGTTCCCCCCCCCTACTTGAATTTGCTGTGTCTGTTGTGCTTTTAAGTTGTTAGTATTGTCTGATTGTTTTTTATCTTACTTTTTGTAATTTCCCCTCCCTTGGCTTTTGTTCAGCCGCCCTGAGTCCCTTCGGGGAATAGGGCGGCCTACAAATTGAATAAACTCCAACTCCAACTCCAACATGATAGTTAAATAGCCATTAAAACTTGACCTCCTCACTAAGAATCCCTAACAAGTTTCTGAGAAATCTAAGGACTCTGACAGGTTTCCAAATAACTGGCAAACTATTGTATTTGAGTTTCTTCCAAATTAATATTTCATGGAAATTATCGCTATGGTTTTGATTTGTTCCTCCACATATAACCAACTCATTAATAATTATTTATCTCCTTGTAATTTTCACAGGAGGCTACTATTTGACAAGTGCATATGGAGCGCTGTCCTTAATTAAGAATTTCCAAGAAGAGCAAGCAGCAAGACTGTTGTGTTCAGAGGCCAGAAATACTCTCAGGCAGTGGCATAAGCGGAGAACAACAAACAGAACGATCCCATCTGTTGATGATTTTCAGGTATTGTTTATGTTTTCCAGAAAGTGATTTTTCTGTTTTGTACAAGATAGAAGACTGGTGTTATAGAGTGCACAGCGATGATTTCCCTTGGCTGATGTTAGTTAAACAACCCTTCCTTTGAAAAATTCAAATGCAATGTATCAGTTGCATTCGGAATTAAAAACGGAGAGAAAGATTTCACTCAACTAACAAAAAACACACAGGATATGCGTGTAGTCTTTTCCTACGTCTTGGTTCTAATGACTGCAACAAGGACGACCAAAGCTGCCATTACTAAGTAGTGAGATCATGTGATGTTTCTCTTATTGACTGCATTGCTCAGTGATGGAAATTTCAGTCCCAGTTAGGGTAGGTTAAGTGAGGATTACCCGTATTGCAAGGACAAATTGTATTCCAGCATGCATACTTTGTATTTCTTTCCTCCCTTCCTTCCTCTTTTTCTTTGAACCCATCATATGTTCCCTCAGAGTCTTGGCAATATCCATTTGCATATTAATATTATGCAACACCACGCTGAATGAACCCTTCTTATTTTGATGATGATGATAATGATGATGATGGTGGTGGTGATTCCTTTATTTGTACTGGTGCAAAATGCAGCATTGAATGCTTTGCTTGTACATTTTAATTTTTTCCATGTATTTTCCTGCTCCCCAGAACTACCTACGAGTTGCATTCCAGGAAATCAACAGTGGCTGCACAGGAAAAACATTGCTAGTGAGGCCATATATTACTACAGAAGATGTGTGCCAGCTCTGTGCTGAGAAGTTTAAAGTGGATAATCCTGAGAACTTTAGCCTGTTTCTTTTTATTGATGACACTTGGCAGCAACTGACAGAAGATACCTATCCCCAAAAAATCAAAGCTGAATTGCACAGTCGGCCACAGCCTCAGGTCTTCCATTTTGTATATAGACGCATCAACAGTGATCCTTACGGGGCAATATTCCAGAATGACAACAGTGACCAAAATACATAAAGCTAATTATTTTAATTGTTATATAAACTGACTAGGAGTTGAGATTAAATAATCCATGTTCTCTAAAACCTACTGATCAGTAAGCATATGAATTATGTATTACCATCAGTGATTATACATAATCTGTAAAAAAAAATGCTGTGATGATCCAGCTTTACGGGTTCTTCAAAAGCAAAACATAGCATCCACCATCTGTAATCTGACACGGTGGCTTCTCAGATGTTCTGCAGTGCCATCATCTGCAGATCTGTAGTGGGTTTTACTTATATCTTTCATTTATGCATTATTTTCAATTGCATATACAGTGGATCCAACTTCTTTTAAACTAACTGTTAGGGTGACCATTTAATCAGTGTATAAATGCATTATTTTCTGATGCAGAGCATCAGTAAAAATATGGATAACAGCCTTTTTTTAAAAAAATAGTTGCTTTATTATTATTTTATTGAAAGCAACTTTTTATATATATTTCAAGAAATTTTATAGCAGTTGCAGGTAAACTGTCGTGTTTGTAAAGTATTTTTTAATGATAAAATATTATATAATTATGCATGTGATTTTAACACAAAATAGAAAATAAATCTCTTGCTGGTTTTAGAGTAAGTGATGTTTTTTTTATTTAATTATGTATTAATATCTAGCTTTCCAAAATGTCAAACCATATTTTTAAAAATGATTTTGTAAACAGGTTATGTTCAAAATTGGTCATTCAGATTTCAGCTATAAGAAGATGATTATGTCGGACAGTCATGTTTTGGGGAAAGATGGATATGTATCAATTAGGTTTGGTAAAAAGAGTAGGTTTGGTTTAAGAGTCACATATATTAGGGAAGAAGAAAATTGAAGAAACTACTTATATAAGCAGTGAAACATTTCAAACAAACAAACAAAAAAAGAAGAAGTCAATTTGCCACGACTCAACTTCCTGACGTATAGTAGGAAAATGTTGAGAATCAGTACAGTTTTTTTGGTCTTTTTCTTCCAAGCAGTTCAATATATATTTACAGAATTGTGATTTGGTTTCCAGGAGAACAGTCTGTCACTATATCAACCATAATATTGTGAAATTATCTCTCGTATGACGTATACAACTTCTTCTAAAAAATGAAGATTTTTATTTTTATTTTTAAAACAGTATAGCTATAGAAATACTGCTTAGACATCTGTTGTGTTAAAGACGGCAGGAAAATGAGTTGATCAGTTAAAGGTTTTGCCAAAATTCAGAAGCAAGCCCCATCAAACACTATTAAAATTGTAAATTTTGCTTTCAGTAAGAATTTTGATAGAAAATTGTACTTTTCTACTTAAAAATATCAGAGCTAAGAATTTGCATTAATCTGTACATTTGGCAGATTTACCAAGATGGCAGAACAGTAAACACTCTTTAGCTTACATTTGTGTATGTCATCTATTTCTAAAACATTTTCTTTAAGTTCCCAAACTATATGCAAGTGAAATTCTATTGTTTGTTCCTAAGATTCCACACACCCGAGCATACGTGATACCAACTGCAGTGTAAAGATAGGGGGGAACAAGTTCATCTCTGTAGCAATTAACTTGTTCAAGGCTAAAGATCTTGGCATGAGGCTGTATGAATGTCAGATGTGTAGTATTTACAAAATGTTCTCATTCCTTGAATGAATACAAACAAAATTCTTAAAAAACAATAGCACATACCCACCTCACAACGTTGTTGTTAGGGAGAAAATAGGAGAAGGAAGGAGTATTATGTATGTTTATCATCTTACTTATAACTATAAAGAGATTTTTAAAAATCTAATCACAAAATAAAAATAAATATCTCTTACTCCACTTCTCATTCCATTTGTTAACAAAAAGATTGAACTGTCAAAGTTTGAAACTGAATGTATCACAATAATTGTCAGAAAACAACTTCTGAAGTGTGAAATTATGACTTCTTCAGGAAGCAAAGAATCATAGAGATTAAACAGTTGGCATTAAGTGACAGGAGAAAAGTTTCAAATAAGAGATAATAGTAAGAGATAAACATGGGCACGATTTTGAATCACTTTCTTTTTTTAAAAAGTGGTGCCTCTTTTTCTACGTAAATAGAGAAAACAACTTTCTGCATTTGGAAGAGAAATTCTCCTAACTAGACAATATGAACAAATTTAATATTTAAATGCATGTCAGAACAATGACATTAAAACTCTTTTTAAGTGTGACAATCCAGCACTTATATAATAAATTACTGAAAATGGTAGATTATATATCCCCATTTGTAAAAAAAAGAAAGAGAAAAATAATTCCCGCCCCCCATTTTTCTATCTAACTGGATAATTAGAATGCTTTGCAAATTTCTGAGGAATCATTATAGTATCTTAATATACTGGGCAATCAAAAATATCTGACCTATATATACTAGTATGTTCTGTTGCATAAGATGCGTATGCTTTATGTGACTAAGGTGACCAGACATCCCGATTATGGTGGGACAGTCACGATTTATAACAATTTGTCCCGTGTCCCGGGGCGTTTTAAAGAAGTCCCGATTTTCTGGCTTCATGTTGAAAGCCCAGTGGATTTGCTTAAGAAATCCTAACCGGGGCAAGACAAAAGACACTCTGTCTAACCTCTCTCTATGTCTCAGTACTTTCATTGAAGATATAATTAAAACATTAAAGCAAGAAAACGGACACCCCCCCACACCCCTTTTACCTCATTTTATAAGAAAAAATGACCAAGTACCATAGAGCTCCAGGAAATACTTGGCTAGAGAAGCCGCGAGTGTTCCTTCCTGGATTTTCTGGGGAGGTTGGAGGTCGGCTCGTGTGGGGAAAATGGTGGCAAAGTTTCTTTGAAAAATATTTCCCTGACTAATTTCACCATTTTAATTTGCTCAGTTCTTTGTATTAACATCTACATCATTCTGGATTGACTTGGAGTGCTCACTTGTGCCTGCTGGTAAGTAAGCTTGGTTTTTTTCTTTTATTTTTTTAAAATAAAATAATATTTTATTTATTGTGCATAGGATTTTTTAAAATAGTTTTATTCTGTGTGGATTCTTTTTTTAAATTGTCTTAGACTATATTTTAAACAGTCAAGAGGCATTGCTCCTGGAAGCACGAAACCTGAAGATGACGAATGAGACTTCGTCAAAACGTCACCAAGACCTGTCCAATTTTACGCGGGAGAAAACCCGAATAACCAAAGACACACACACATACACATACACATACACATACATATATATAGTGCAGATATATATATTTATTTATTTATGTATGTATATCAGTGGGAGGTTTCTACTGGTTCAAACCGCTTTGGCTGAACCGGTAGTGGTTTGGCGGCCTGGGGTGCTGGAACCGGCAACAACCCAGGCCTGCCATGCCCCCAAACTGGTTCTCCAGGCGGCGCCATAGCCACTGCCATCTTGTTTTTCAGTTCTGCGCATGCACAAAACAATTTTAATTGTGCTGTGCATGCACACGCACATGTGTGTGATGTGCGCACACAGCACACACATGAGCAAACCGGCAGTAGTGCCTGCTGGAACTCACCCCTTATGTATGTATGTGTATATATAGGGAGGGAGTTAACCATTTGAGCTACAGAGAACGACTCCTTATCAGCCAGCCAGGGTGGGAGGTATATACTTAAAGGCATACCAGGGGTTGTGACTTTAAGTGTGTGTGTATATATATATATGTGTGTGTGTGTGTGTGTGTGTGTGTGTGTGTGTGTGTGTGTGTGTCACAACCCCTGGTAAGCCCCAATTATGGGAGGAAGCTAACTGCTTCCAACATCTGTCAATTGGCTCGTCACAAGAGTCCATCATGACAGAAACCCAATATTTTTACTGTTGCCTTTGTTATATTTGTGTTTCTTTTTGTGCTGATAAATAAATAAAGAGAGACTAGTATAGATCTATTTCAAGCTATTTAGCTCTCATCAGCTAGCCATACTCTTACTGGGATTCGAACCTGTGCTGTATTGCATCTTAGGCAAACGTCTTAGCCATCAAGCCACAGGTCTCCTCCTTATCAGCTGAAGCCAGGGAAGAAGGTATATATTAGTGTCACAACCCCTGGTAAGCCCCAATTATGGGAGGAAGCTAACTGCTTCCAACATCTGTCAATCGGCTCGTCACAAGAGTCCATCACAACAGAAACCCAATATTTTAACTTATCTTTTTAGTTTTCTAAACTAGTTACCTATAAATTTTATGCACAAATTGAAAGCTCAATGTTTAGTTTTCCTAAACAGCCAAAAGGAGGAGCAAGGACATACAATAAGTGACCAAAGAGGTTCAATCAGATACATCTGTTGGCAGAAGGTCTGGAAACAGGAGATCTGAGATCACATATTCCATCCACTCAACCTTTTGAAGGTGGGAGAAGAAAAATCAATCACCAAAGAAGCCAAGAAAGAAGACCTAATATTTAAACTCACACTATGTACATATTTTCACAACCTATTTGACTCTGCCCAATGGATAAACATCACTTAGCTATAGATGACTCAAGGAACCAAGAGGTGTCATGTGTACAGGAGTAGTCATTAAAAGTAGAATCTCAGACTTCATTATTTCTAATTCAAAAATAGTTTGATCAGGATCACAAACACTATAAGTGGGATGACAAAAAATTTGGCCCCTCCCCAAACTATTTTCTGTCCCCAAAACCAGAGTAGTGGGAGAATATAATTTGGCAGCCTTTCTTCAACTGTACTGGAGCCTAAAAGAAATAACTAATTACAATAAAAATTAAATGTATTTCTTAAATCTAGACAATAGAATGAGATTTGAATTTGGGCTATTTTATTTGAATCAATTGGGAAGTGAACTCATATCTAACATCATGTAGGATGTTTTATAAAGAATAAATTATTACTGGAAATTCATATAACCAATTGGTTTGGAACTATGATGATGCAAATATATGGATCCAAAGCATGGATCTTCTTGATGTCTTCAGATTCCACCTAAACCACAGCATATAGACAGACGTCACCTGTGACCCAACAGTAGGTTCCAAGAAAAAAAAAAGTGAGACTCATTCAATGTGTATGATTTTACATTTTTAGATGCATCCTGACAATCTATTAAAATCCCTGCTTTAATCCCATCCTTAGGATTTATGCTTCAGATCCATATTTTTGAATTGGGGTATAGGAAATAGTTGAATTCATTGTTATTTTTCGTTCTGTGCAAATAGAGGTATTCAATGATTTAATTGTTTCTAGACAGATCTAATATAAAAAAAAATAGGTGGCTTTATATTATGTCCCTTCAATCCACATTTTAATGCAACTAAATACAACAATAAATAGCAGTAGACTTATATACCGCTTCATAGGGCTTTCAGCCCTCTCTAAGCGGTTTACAGAGAGTCAGCATATTGCCCCCAACAATCTGGGTCCTCATTTTACCCACCTCGGAAGGATGGAAGGCTGAGTCAACCCTGAGCCGGTGAGATTTGAACCGCTGAACCGCTGATCTAGCAGTAGCCTGCAGTGCTGCATTTAACCACTGCGCCACCTTGGCTCTTAAATCTGAACTCTGATTTTTACCAATTTCTTCATTCAGGCTGTTGTATTCTATGACTTCAATATAGTTTCGGATGGAAAAGAAAATATAAATGTATGTTAAAAAACCAAAATCAAATAATAAAAACAAATTCAGTGCCTTAGAGCCACACTATCAAAACCTGTTAGATGTTTGATTGTTGTGAATTGTTCATAATTTGATTATTTGAGATGTTGAGAAAAAATGATGTGAAACATAAAGGATATGGGCTGTTTTTTTTTCCTGATTTCCAGTTTGGTAATGCACAAAAGTTTTAGGGGGGAAAGGATTTTGTCATCATGTTGCTCAGTAATCTTAGATCCTCCCATTCTCTCTTTTGCTTAGATCAGATAAAGTTCATAAACGAAACCAGGAACAGTTGCGCAAGGCCCATAATTGCTTTATCCCACAAGGGAAACTGTCATTAGAGGAACTTCATTCATCCTAGGCTCTAGTCTAGATTGTATATCGGACATATCGAAATCCCAGACTTTAAATACACGGTGTTTTAGTGCCACTCGTTTGCCCACAGAGAACAAAGAAATTTTTTGTAACAAGATGAAACTGCTCTATTCGAAAGTATGTAGGACCAAATCTAGTCTCGGATCTAAAAATGCATATGCATTATGCATTTTTCTGATCTAATGCATTAATAGTGAGCGTAACTGGGCTGTTCTATTGTGTTGCCCTTCGACAGCTATTGCCAAATGTATCTGTCCCAATCTGCTTGGCGTTCTGACCGCCAGTGCGGCAATGTTTTATGAATCGAAACCCTTTATATTTAGAATCATTGGCAGCCTAAATAAATGGCGTAGAGACACTTCAAATGGGGAAAAAAGATAGCTCAGATTTAGGAACTTGGCAACTTGAAGATGTGGGGACTTCAATTCCCAGAATCCACCAGTCAGCTATTGCCTGGGGAATTCTGGGAGTTGAAGTCCACGCATTTTCAAGTTGCCATTTAAAAAAAACAAAACAACTACTGAATTGCTTCAATGGCTTCTTCGCGAGTGAATGACGACGTTTTAATGTGCCCATAGCCGGAACAGAAAATGAGGTGGTCGTAATCGACTAAATAGAACAGTGTTTCTCAACCTTGGTAACTTGAAGATGTCCGGACTTCAATTCCCACAATTCCCCAGCCAGCGAATGCTGGCTGGGGAATTCTGGGAATTGAAATCTAGACATCTTCAAGTTGCCAAGGTTGAGAAACACTGAAATAGAAGTTACAGTATGGAATGGTTGCTAATCCAATTTATTATCTCTATATTTGTCCCTCTTAATGTTCGCCTGCTGACGCTAGGGGGCGGAACATTACGCAACTGCTCAAGCCCCTCCCAGTTTGCGAAAAGTATTTCCGGGTCTGTGGGTTCCCTGCGTACGCTTTCTTGGGGCGTTTGTTTGCTCAAGTCTTTTCAGCGGAGAAGATCTGCTCTCTTAGGAAAGCAGCAGAACCAATTGCAGTCCCAATATTGCCAATACAGAACTCATTTCTTTCTTGCCGCGTGGATGTTGCCTGCGTTGCAGAGTCTTGAGGGTGGAATCCCAAGGAAAAGCAAGATTGCCAGGGTGGAATATTAGAAATCACCTTTTCCCCAGCTAAGAAAACACTTGAGATATTGCGGCCTGTGTGTGCATGATTGGACGCGGCATTTATGTTGGCGGAAAGACTGCACCATGTGAATGTTGGATGCGGCATTTACTTAGGGATTCTCTGAAACAGGAGTTGGCCAGGGATACTAGTAAGCACCTGGAAGTGTAGCTTGAATAAGTACTTATTTCTGTTTTGGAGCTATAAGCCAGCAAAAAAATAATTCAACAGTGGAAACTTGATAATATGTGTATGCAATAGAATTTTTAATAAGTTTAGAGGAACAGTTAGTATATTAGCTTGGAAGTATTTATTGGAATTTTTAGAATATTATCAGAATTGTATTCATTTATATCCCACCTTTATTAGTTGTAAATAACTTAAGGGAGAGAACATCTAAGACTCCTCCCCCCCCCATAACAACAATCGGTTCAGAGAATTACTGGCCCCAAAGACACCAGTTGGCTTTCATGCCTGAAGCAGGACTGCAATTCACGGTTTCCTGGTATGTAGCCAAGTGCCTTAACCACTGTACCAAACTGGTTTTCCAAATAATAGAGCATATTAGGAATATATATTGTATATAATAGCCTTACAGAAAAAGTTGTAGCTGTTTTAGCCTATGAAGAGATTCCACCTAGACTAGTTTGGTCATATTTTCCTGAAATAGGGGAAATTTTGGAATGACAACTATTTTCTTTAGGATTAATCATAGTTATCAAAAAGAAACAAATTTCTCTTTACTAAACAAACTGAAAACCTACTAAATGTTTGCCTTTTGCTTCTAGAAGGATTTGTGGGGTTTCTTTTCCTTTTGAACATATGGTGATTGTATCAGTGAAGATTCTCAATCATCCAGGTAGAGTTGCTTGGAAGTTGAGTCACGGGAAAAAGACTTTTGAAAGAAAAATATTTTATTGGTTACATCTGTGCATCCAGAATCATCATTAGTCTCCTGAATAAAAAAAAAGAATCTCACATATTTCTAAGGGTACATTTACCTGCACCTGTTTTGTTGAAACCTGCCAAATTAGTTGAAACCAGCAGTCCTATCCATTCATAACAGTAAATGTTGCCATTATCATTAAACGGTCACCTATCCAGCCCTTTCATTTCCAGATGCAACTCCTTTCGGAGCATCTTTGAATTAAAACAAAACTTGCTTTCCTTTCATCCAATAGGTAAGAACCCTGGTTTTTATAAATGATAGTAAAAGCAAATTATATTTTGATAATAAAAGGATGTTAAACTGGCCTGTTAAAATTCTTTGGATAATATACCTTGTCTTGAAAAAGGAGAGTATTGTAGACAACTTTTCAAATTGTAGGTAACTTATTTCAAGATTTTGTTTTGTTTTTTCCCCCTGACAAGTGAAGGTGGCCTTATGTTTCATCACTCTAGAGCAGGGATGAGCTGCTGCCAACATTACTGCTGGTTCAGTGCATGCGCACTTTTGTGCGCGCACTCGCACTTCACTCTGTGTGTGTGCGCAGTTGCCAATAAATAGGTCTGTGCATGCGCAGAACATTTAAAAATGAAAAAATATGCCGGGGAACATGCCAGGGCACAATTGGGGAACCGCTGCCAGTTCTGGCAATCCAGGCCCACAAACCACTACTGGTTTGGCTGAATCGGTCCAAACTGGTAGGAACCCCCCTCTGCTCCACAATAGAACATACAAAAAAAATGTATCATACATTCTTGGAAAATATTTTTAAAAAATATTCTTAAATTGGAGCTTAGTTGATTATGTTTTATACAGAGAGATTCTTTTAATGGACTAACTCAAAAGACACACACCCAATTTTATATTACTTTGATTCTAAACTTTGTTAAATATGAAAATTTTCATTGCCTTAATGTATAAATAAAATACATTTGGGACTTTACAATTTTAGATTGCTTGAAATGCAACTGATCTAAAATAAATTGTTATTGAGGGCATTATGAATCTATATTACAGGGCAATTAACAGCTAAAAATAGAAACATGTCTTTTTTAAAATGTTGAGTGTTGTTGGAATTTCACTTTAAGAAGTATGTCAACATGCAAAAAAAACCATCATCTAAGTTTTACCATTTTAGAAACCTGTACAGAAATATAAGAAAATAATCACTGCAAAATGTAAATAAGTTTTACCAAAACAATGGTAAAATAAGCCAGGAAAATATAACGCTCAAGTAAATTCGAAGTGTACATAGGTAGTCACACTTCAAGATTTTTTCCCCAAATCCTTTTAATTAGAAAAAGGAAAGTAGGCATGCTACAAAGTGCCGATATTTAACATCATTTTTTATTTACAGGAATGCTTTTTGGCCGCATAATTATTCTTAAGACAATAAAATGGAAATTGCCATCTGTCCCCAACAAGTCAAATAAATAACATACCACTCAACAGCCAGCCTAAATAAACATCATGACACAAGCTTCACACTTTTGTACTTGCCCAAGAAAACAAGTACGCGGGAGCAGAATTTGTATCATAATATTATGAGCTACATTTATATTTACTGCCTCTTGAATGCCCATGGAGGGGGAAGATATGCATTAGGAACATACTGGAGTTGGAACAGGGAGCAAAGAATGACATAATGGCTTCCCCAGAAGCTTCTTTTGCAAGGAAGCAATAGAGGAACAGAAACAAGAACTTTACTAATTTTAAGGGGCCAGGACATAGCCCAAAGTTCTTGTCTGAATCCGTTTCTTCTTAACTCTGAAAGGGTAGCATAGTCAGCAGATCCACAGGAGCACTGCTGCCTCCAAGCTAAATATGAAAGTGGAGAGGCTAAAGTACCAGATAGCTGTCAGAACACCTTAGAAAAAACTTGTCTACTCAGAAATAGATTATTATTTGAAGTAGGTAAACAATACATTTCCAAGAAAGTACTGTAGCACTAGGAAGTGCTTGGCTAAAGATCATGAATTTTTTGAACAAAAGCTGTCTTTTGTACTTGCTTCTGTGATAAGTTGACCCCAGATGTGCTAATCTTTATAAACCACCCTTATCCAGTTTCTAAAATCTCTGATAGATTTTGAATATCTTATTCCCTCATCCTTTGAAGTTAATAGGGGTGATAGTTCTTATTTGATTTGCTCTGTGCTGCAATTAAAATTACCTGATTATGTCCCTTAGTCTTAATGTTTGAATTTTGACACAGAATAAAATATTGTAAAATTGCCTGCTGAGATATTTGTGATTGGCCCCAAAGCTGCAGCTATTCAATATCAGTGAATTGTCCTGGATTCTAGTAATATGAGAATAGGAAAAAAATCCTTGTTTACTCTATCAATTTTATGCACGTCATTTTATTTGTCTTTCTTCTAAGCTAAAGTTCTTGAGATCTGTCTTATCTTTCTTCAAAGGGCAGTTACTCCTTTTTGCTTATTTTTCTGCTCTACAATGATTAAATCACAGCTATAAACATTAATCTTTAAATGCTTATGTTAAAAACATGCCTCTTTCACCTCAAGCATTAGCAATTTTTTTGTAAAATAGTTTATTAGCAAAATCTGTACAATATAAAGGAGAAGAAATCAAAGATATTGTTAGGGACTGCTTTCATCAATATCCTTGTCTGGATCTCTCTCTGGATTTTCATCCTGTTGCTGCTTCTTCCAGAGTTTAGCCATTGCAAGCAGTTTGAGGTTGGGTTGATTGGCAGCATCTTCTGGGAAGATATAATCATAATATTCTTCCCAGCCGGCATCAGACTAGAAAGAAAAGTGTGGACATAATCAAACCTCCATTATTACAAGAATTGTTTTAAGCTATGTGACATTACCACACAGCATTTGCTGTTTTCCTATCGTACTACTTTTTACAAAGTGCATTAAAAACCAATTTAGGCTGTTGCTTGTTTTAAAAATCCCAGAGAACTAAGGAAATACCTTGTCTCTCTACTGGATGTTTAGAAACCTTTATCTGAATAGATACTAATAGATGGGATGATTTTTCCTGAATAATATTTCCTGAACACTAAGCTTTGTTATGAAATATTAATAAACTGCTGCATCCTTTACACACATACATCACAGAGTACAGCATTAGATTCGGTAGATTCTTTGAATTCACTCTAATTAATTAATGTCAGTCAAAAAGAATAAGCAGAAGGAAGAGGGGAAAACCTGCAATAAGGTCTACCTGCAATAGTTACACTGCTATACTATATTACCGTGATGGTGAACCTATGGGATGTGTGCCACAGGTGGCACACGGAGCCATATCTGCCGGCACACAATCTGTCAGCTCCAGCACGCACTGACCACCTGATTTTTGGCCTTCTGGAGGGCCAGGGGAGGATTGTTTCCGAACTTCTGGTAGGCCCGTTGGGCCCATTTTTTGCCCTTCCCAGGCCCCAGAGATTTCATAGAGCCTGGGGAGGGCAAAAACGGCCTTCCCTGGCCTCCCAGAAGCCGGAAACAGATCATTTCCAAATTTCCGGTAGGGACGTTATTCGCCCTCCCCATGCTCCGGAAACTTTCCTGGAGCCTGGGGAGGGCGAAAACGGCCTCCCCTGGCACCCGGAGGAAATACCAAGCTCAGCTTGGAGGCGAGCAGTGCGGCACACGTGTGTGTGGGGGTTCCACCACAAAACCGCGTTCGACTAAAGCGCGCTCGACGAAACCGCGTAGCTGACGTCATCACAGCGTGATGAAAAAAGCACGCTGTAAACGCTAAAGCTAAAATTAACCCCTAACCCTAAACCTAACCCCCCTAAACCTAATCCTAAACCTAACCCTTAACCTAACGCTAAACCTAATCCTAACCCTTAACCTAAACCTAACCCTAACACTTAACCTTAACCTAACCCTTAACCTAACCCTAAACCTAACCCTTACCTTAACTTGAATCGGCTTGCTTTCAAAGCGCTATTTAAAGCGCCCTTTTTTCCCCGCGGTCGCTGTTGTTGCCCTGCTGATGATGTCAGCGACGCGGTTTAATCGGGCGCGCTTTAGTGGAGCGCGGTTTTGTCGTGCCACGGTGTGTGGGTGCGTGCATGTGCAGGCGCGCTTTGCATTATGGGTGCCGGTGCGCGTATGTGCTCGCATTTTTGGCACCCAACAACAAAAAGGTTAGCCATCACTGTTATATAAAGTACTTGCGGCAAGCCAGATTTCCCCACCCGAATGATGAATGAATGTTGCTTACTATTTTACTTCTATGTATTGTTTGTGTCTATTGTCTGTATACCCCCCCCCCCTCATTTTATGTAAGCCGCCCTGAGTCCCCTCAGGGAAAAGGGTGGCCTATAAGTATTAATAATAAATAAATTTCCAGGTACAGGTCTTACCCCATCTTCAGCCTGAAGTTTTCTCCGCTTCTTGACTTTTTCAGGCATGAGTTTTTCTACTCGTTCTCTGCTGGATTCTGTTCCAAACTCCTCTTCAAAACTTTTCCAAGATTCTAAGAGCATAAGCCTTTCTTCTTTCTCCTCACAATTTCTCATTGTTTTATTTGCCTCTTCATATATTTGCCGGCATCGTGGTAAATTGTTCTTTTTATCTGCTGAGAGTTCAAACTGAGCAAAACTGATCCATACCTAAAATAAAAAAGCGCATATTATGATAAAAAGCTAATTATGTATGTACAGTAAGTTGTCATATACTTAATTATAGTCTTTCTCTGTCTAGGATTCCTCTCGATTAATGATATTTAAACTGTGTGTCATTTATTATAGAGCTGTACGTTTGAAATAAAGCTTTTAGAAAGAACTTCAAACTATTTTAGATTAGGACTTGTAAGGCCTGTATAAAATTACTTATCGTAATTTTTTTTTCTCCAAGGAAAATGTATTACCAAAACTGAATTATGTTTAAAAGAGAATAAGGAAAAGAAAATGGAAGTCAAATGTTGATCTTCTCCTATTTTCAAATAAGATAAAGCAGGTATAGAGAACAGCAAGCTTGTGCAATGCAGCTCTCAGTCAAGTCAATGTTGTCCAACAGCCTGAGATTCCTTCATGGATAAAGATAAACAGTAAGGGATGAGCGCAAAGCATGTCTCTACTAAGAAAGTCCTTATGTTAAAAATGAACAGAACTGAATTTTCCACTCATGTTTTTTTCTAATTAAATAATACTTCCATCAACATTTAACATAAAAATGGGAATTCTATTTCAATTAGGTTTTAACATTTAAAAAATGCTTCAGTTTTTATTCTCAAAATAGGGTTGGATAACATGATAACATATCCAAGTGAATCAACTCTTTTATGCTACCCTAAAGGTGAAACAATTTCCTTGAAGTACAATAGAAGCGCAGAAGGCCATTACAGTAAGCTTTTTAAAAGGCAGATAAGGGCCTTTGACCTTATATGTTATACTAGCCTTATCAGCTGTTCCAAATTTGAAAACCTTTTGCAGCTTTAAGATCAGCACTATTTAAATAGAGTAAATAGAGTAATAAGTAAAGCATACTTAAATTACGATATACATAAGTTTAGATGCAACTTTTCTTTTCCTTTATTTTCTTCTAATAGGTTTTTCTATTTTTGTAAAACTAGTCATAAAATAAAATTTTAAAAAATGAATTTAAGAAAAACTCACTTAAAATTGCCTAAATTAAAATCCAGCCGCTATCTTATTTATTGCAGTTTCAAAAGTGTGCACACACAATTCGTGCTACAGCAGCCAGAATGGAATTCAGCATCGGATGAGTTAATCCTTACCTTAACATGCTGTGTTCGCTGAAGCAACCTCCTGTACAAATTTCTTGTATTCTCATATTCTTCTTGTTCAATTTCAAAGTCTATGTAAGATTTCCAAAGTACCTAGGAGAAGAAAACTCTGTTCTTCCAACTTGGAATATAAAAGCAAATTTACAAAAAACAATCCATATAAAAAGTGCCTAAAATAAGAGATATGCATGGAGGAAAAAAATGTGAGCAACTATATTATTTTATGTACTTTTTAAAGGGGGGTTATCTTGATTATCTCTTCATTTTTATCCCTATATCATGAACTCTATGTTGCAGTAAGAGATGTGGCTAGTTCAAAATCACCTAGTCCAGTGATGGCGAACCTATGGCACGCGTGCCGCAGGTGGCACACGGAGCCATTTGTCGGCATGCGAGGCGCTCTCTGTCAGCTGGCCAGCGCGCATGCACGCGCTGGCCAGCTGAGTTCACCCTTTTTTAAAGCTATTTTTCACCTTCTCCAAGCTCCAGAGGCTTTATAGGAGCCTGGGGAGAGCGAAAAGAGCCCCCCCTCCCCAGGCCATCCGGAAGCTTCATGAGCTTTCCTGAAGTCTCAGGAATGCAAAAAGCCGGTCCTACGGGAAAACTGGAAGTTCGGGAACAGACTTCCGGTTTGCTCAGAAGGTCGTTTTGACTGCTTCGGAGGCTTCAGGGAAGCCTCCTGAAGGTCCCTGAAGCCTTCGGAGCGCTTAAAACAACCGTCCGAGCAAACTGGAAGTGACTTTCGGTTTGCTCGGAGGGTCGTTTTGACAGCTTCGGAGGCTTCAGGGAAGCCTCCTGAAGGTCCCTGAAGCCTCTGGAGGGCTTCCGGGGGGGGGGGAGGGCTGTTTTCGCCCTCCCCAGGCTCCTGTAAAGCCTCTGGAGCCTGGGGAGGGCGAAAAAAGCATGCAGAAATGTGGGGCCGCGCCTGTAGCACGCGTATGCACACGGGGTGTGTGTTGTGCATTGCATTATGGGTGCGACACGCCCGCACATGACCCCCCTCTGCACTCCCCGCATTTAAGGCACGTGAGCCAAAAAAGGTTCGCCATCGCTGACCTAGTCAACTTGCATAACTAAAGATAAACCTGCACCTTTGTTTCCTTGGTTTGAGATCAACTCTTTCATATATCTCATTAACAATCCTACAGACTTGAACTCCGAATGGAAATTATCAGGGTCAATTCTAATTGGCTATTTCATCTAGAATATGGTTTTGAGACCTAGGTGGGAGACTTAGAATGGAAAATATATGAGGGACAATCTCTTGGATTGTCCAATGGTTTTGAGTGGTCTTCTGGGCCATCTGACAGGTCTGTGTTGAGGTTATTACTATTTTTCAGTGGTTCTAGTTCTTTCTGGGACAACATAACCAGAAGGCAGTACTGCGAAATTACAGTTCATACAACCCTATGTTATCTTGTCTTTATACTATTTAAAATGAGACTGATGGGGCAGGTGATTTGGAGTGAGGTGCCCTCATTATGCAGATGACACCCTCTATTGCCCTTACCATCTAATTCCAAGGTAGCTAGACCCTTTGAAAGTTTCATGAACTCAACAATGGACTGACGCAGAGAAAGAAAGCTAAATCCAGACATGATAGAAGTATTGCGGTTAAAGACATTATGGGCTTCTTTGGAAGGGGTTGCACTCCTCTAAAGAGAACTGGTATGACTTTTGGAGTGTCCCTTCACACCCGGCTGTCACTATATGCAGATGAATGTAAGGACAAGGAGAAATCTGTACAACAATGGCTATTGTTCCTTATTGCAGCCTGTCAGACCTAGTGATTAATCTATACCTTCATTATATACATTCCTTCTAATGCAGCATTCTGGCTAGTGCAATTAACACCTCTTTCCAAGGAGCTAGCCTTGAAAAATGCTGGGAAATTGCAACCTGTGCAAAATGTAGAAGGAAAGCTTTTAACTAGTAAGAGGTACTGAAAGATCTGCACTAGTCACATCTGGTTATCAGGCACAATTTGTAGTGCTAATGCTGATTTTCAAAACCCTAAACAGAATTTGTTTGTCTAACTTGTATACCATCCATTTCGCCTGAGATAGCAAGCCCTGCTGTTTGCGGCTATCTGAAGGATTGCTTCTCCTACTGTGAACCCATTCAATTACTTGGGAAGTAGAAGGGACCCTTTTGAAAATTTGCTCACTGCCAGAAACTCAGCTACCTAGCGTGAAGGAGTGGGCATTCCTCTATCTGACTCCCACTCTGAATGCACTCCCTACAGAAGTATGTTTGGTCCCTACTTTCCCAGTATTTAGAAAAATAACAAAATACCCTCTTTGCCCAAGCTTTTATTTGTTAGATAAATTTAATTTTATGTGATTTTAAATGTATTATTTTTAATTGCTATGAGGCAAGGAAAATGCCAGAGAGAGTTTATGTGAGCCAGGAGTGGGTTCCTGCCAGTTCTAACCTCTTCTTTAGAAGAGGTTCCATAAATCTATAGTGCCGTTTAGAATCGGTTCCAGCTCCCTCCCCCCGCCTGTCCACACATCATCAAGAGGAAGAGCGAGAGGAGGAATTCTGGGAGTTGAAGTCCACAAGTCTTAAAGCTGTCAAGTTTGAACACCCCTGGGTTTTTTTTTTCTAAAGGAATAGGGGTGCAAGGGTCTTGTAACTCGACAGCTTTAAGACTTGCGTGCTTCAAATGCCAGAGTTGCTGAGCCAATATTTTGGTTGCTAAGCAAGAGTGTTGTTAAGTGAGTTTCACCACATTTTACAAGTTGGCAACTCCCACGCGGTCACAAGACCGGCAAGCCACTCCCACAAAGCAGGCCACACCTACAGAAGAGGTTCTAATTTTTTTTTGAAACCCACCACTGATGTGAGCCCAGTATTAATGGATGAGAGGGTTTATTGAGCTTGTTTAAAAAATCAGATTGCCGAGCAGTTCTTTTTGTTCCTCCTCAGCCCCCTTCAAAGTGGCATGGTGCCTGGTATGCCTGACCAATTATACCTGCTTCCTGAATTCCATAAAGGGGCAAGATGGGCCTGTCATGAAACAATAGGAATTTAGTTGACTATAATGCCAGTCTGTGCTTCCAAATGTAATAGCTACACTTAGTTCTGGATAGCAGATGCAGTGGAAAATCTTGCCACTGCTTTCCCACATCCATCGGGTGCACTCCAGCCCATTTATCTGCAGCTTCCTCCAATCTGGGCAGCCAGCTCAACCTGAGCAAGCAGTCCACTTCTAGCCAATCTAGTTCATCAAGGCAACTAGAACCCTGATTTCAGCACTACCAATACTACTACTCCTGTCCCACCCTCGCCATAGGGAGTCTTTTTGTTAACAAATTTGTAGCATGTCCCTGCACAAACTTCCTTGACAGAAGCACGGACTTAATTAAAAAATAATGTATGTCTCCTATGTATTCCCTCTGTATCCGACAAAAATACGTTATTGAGAATAGCATTCCCCAGAACCTCTCTTACCTCTGGCATATCCAATCGAGGTTGGCCAATAGCTAGTTCATATATAGCTCTGGCCCGGTCAATGTCACCAAGAATAGTTTCTAATTCAGAAAATTTGATCCATGATGTGCAGTTTTCAGGTGTAAACTCTAAAAACTTCTCATACAGTTTCCGACAGCGGTCAAACTCTCGCAGTTGTAGCTCCAGTTCAATGTAGCCTTTAAATAGCTTGTTCTTTGGACATTTACCTATAGATGTCCCCTACAAAGAAGGAAGAAGTTCTTCAAAGCTTCTCAAGAAAGTGCAGTTATACAAGCATATAAACTGAAATACCGTATATACTCAAGTATAAGCCGAGTTTTTCAGCCCACTTTTTGGGCTGAAAAAAGCCGCCTCGGCTTATACTCGAGTCAGTGAAAAATTTGCCCGAAATGGAGGAGAAAAAGGGGCGGGGCCATGCCGCTGGGTGACGCTCGTGAATGGCCCGGCGCCCCTGTGAGTTTCCCCTCCCTCTGTGTCAGTTTGCCGCGCAGCGCGCACCGCACCATCCCCCCTCCTCACGTTCTAATGTAATGCAGGGCTGTCTTACGATTCCCCTTCCTCCCCCTCCTGCCGCTCTGCAACGATGTCCCACCTCCTCCTTGTTATGGCAAGCAGCCACTTAACGATGTCCCAGAGCTAGTTTACTGTTTTTCTTTGAAATAAATATTCAAAAACATTATTGGTATCTATTTTTATTTTTGAAATTTATCGGTAGCTGCTGCATTTCCCACCCTAGGCTTATACTCGAGTCAATAACTTTTCCAGTTTTTCGTGGTAAAATTAGGTGCCTCGGCTTATATTCGGGCCAGCCTATACTCGAGTATATACGGGTATATTTTTTTCAGACTTGTTCCAAAAATGCAGTATCTGTGCTCTAAAAGCCTACTTTTTGAATTATTACATCTTATTGTCTTTTTATTGTATATTAAAATGGTCTACAAAGACCCAAAACTATTATAAAGCACAGTAGCTTTATTTCAACATTTGGCGGGCATATTTCAACATTTTAAAAAATGCTAGCTGTAAAAGAAGCCATTAGAGTTCGGAAGTCAATAAATTTTAACAATAGTAGAAAAAACAAAGACAGTACAGTATTGACTAGAAACAAGAAGACTTGTTTAATGGTACCATCTGTTTATAAAAAAAAAGTCTCTTGAGTAGTTTTTTTCTTCCTACCACAACTTTGCAAATCAAGGTAAGCATGGAGCGTTTTTTATAGGGAAAATCAATTTGTTAGGAGGGACTGATCCTTCTATGTAATTTTAGAAATTACCATCAACTTGCCAGATGAGATTTTCCCTGTGGGACAAAATGTAAATGGCGAAAAGTGGTAGAACAACTGTTGCAGTAGGAAATGCAGAAGTTCACCCTATAGCAACAAATATAAATTCAGCTGTTTACCAACTATTTAGGATAGGGACCTGTTCTGACCCCCTCCTCCGTCCAGTAACAAATGCCGAGACAAGCTTAACTGGAATGTACTTTAATAGCAAGACACCAAAACCTTGGTGGCTGAAAGCCAAGCAGAACAAACAGATAAGGACCTTGGCAGCAACTCAGACAAACTCAGGCAGCAATAAACCCAGATAAGGCTTGGCAGCAATCCAGCCTGCTCACAGTAATGTCCTCCGACATTCAATCCTGCGTTGACTTCTACAAAGAGGGCCGTGTGGACAAGTAGCTTTTTATAGTCTGGAGAGGAGCCTAATGACCACCAGCTGAATACAATCACCTCCTGTAATTGCGTAATTGTTCCTGAGGCCTAGTAGCTCTTTGATGGCGTGCATCCAGGAACACTACTGGCCTCTGGATCACTCTCCCTTGTCTCCTCCCCACTGGTCCAAGGCTCAGGTGCCTCCTGGTGGCCAGCCAGCCTCTCTGTGCCCTGCTCGGAGTCAGAACCCTGTCCAGGGTCCTCCATATCCTCCAGAGCCGACTCAGAGGGCCCCTTGCTGTCGGAGTCTGGTGGCAGTTCCAATGGCACCTGCTGGGCCACAACAGGGACCTTAATAAACATTAATTACTTACAGAAATAATTAAGTCTATAGCCTTGGTCTGATACAACATAAAAAGTATCAGTACTTTTCATCAGATTTTTTAAAATTTCTGGACATATATATATATAAGCCAATAAGAATTTAAAGTATTGAATAGAATAGAATGAGCTGGAAGGGACCTTGGAGGTCTTCTAGTCCAGTGTCCTGCTCAAGCAGGAGAACCTATACCATTTTAGATAAATGATTGTCCAGACTCTTCTTAAAAACATCCAGTATTGGAATGCCCACGATGTCTGGAGGCAAATTGTTCCACTGGTTCTATTGTTCCATTGCTTTCAAGCGAGATCAACCAATTTCATCAATATATTTCTAGAACAAGAAAGTCACTTCATTTTACTTACCAATGCTCGCCTGGCAAGATTGAGATTCTTCTGCCTGATTTCAAACTGGGCGCAGAGCAACCATATTTTGGCAAATGTAAACTGAGTGGAGAAATAGTATAAAAATGTGGCTAAATTTCAGTGCTTTCATACATACAAAAAATGATTAAGATCACAAATTTTTGGCATTTTTTCATTTCTTCATTTTTATCCCACCTTCATTATTTTTATAAATAACTCCAGGTGGCTAACATAGATAATGCTCCTTCCTCCTCCTATTTTCCCCACAAGAACAGCACTATGAGGTGAGTTGGGCTGAATAGTGACTGGCCCAAAGTCACCCAGCTGGATTTCATACTTAAAGAGGGCTAGAACTCATAGTTGCCTGATTTCCTCAATAAAGCATTTTTCTTGAAACCCATTAGAACAAAATATGCATACAGAGTATCTTTAGCAGGTTTGTTATTTCATCAGCCCATAACGCTGACTGACAAGACATGATTTCTGAAAACACAAAATTGGACAATATGTCACTGAAAACAGGAAGACAAATTATAATTAATTTCTATTAGTTTTATTTTGGTTCTCAAGTACTTTGTGATCACTCAGTTACAATCTAAACTGTTAGTGATAAATGACTAGCTGATTCATTTTCTAGTTTCATAGAATGTATCATCTGATACGGAGTCTGAAGAAAGGGATGCATAATAAAGGAATGATTTATTTATATTGTAATAGTATATGGAAATAACTTGGATGACAGGAGGGAGACTGGGCAACTGGGATATAAAAAGTTTCAGTCCACAGAAGCAAGAATGAGATGGAAAACATTTCAGAAGGGACTCTCCTTAATTTTTCAGGAGTTTCCTCCCCCCCCCCCTCAAAAAAAAGGCAAGGAGAGAAATATTTTCAGTTTTGGAAGGTTTTTCTGTCATATAATTTAGGTTTATATAACTTCATCAGAAACCTTGATTCAGAAATGTTGTTATTTTGGAAGAAGCAATGTGTCTTAAAACTCTGAATAAATTAAATGTACACTCACACACCATCACATCCATACAACTATGATTTGCTGTAGCAGTGATGGGCAACATTTTTTGGGGAGTGGGGGGAGCATATGGCATACCACCTCTCTAAAATGTCATCACTACAATTTGTCAATAAAATGACCTATTTTAGGACAGTGTCTAATAATGTAATTATGAAGGAACTTTATTTAGAACTTTGAATCTGGATCGTAACTCCTCTCTGTCTGTGGTAACTTCAAAAAGTCACTAAGTGACCAGTCATAATTTGAGGACTAACTGTACAGTATAGACTGCCTTGCTGAAACAAACCAGATTTTTCCTTTCCCTATTCTCTTAACAATATTTACTTGATTATGGACAGGAGTTGAAGATACATTTAACTCCTGCTTTTCAAAATAATACAAATTGCTTCTATTGAACTAGAATATCCACTAACTAGAATATCCATTACATGAATTTCTCAAATCTCTTCTTAAATTATTTTCCATCTTATATCTGTTGTATTACAAAGCATAAACCAGCTCCCTTACATATATAGTTCTCCTTACCACAGGTGTTATTTATAATAAATTTAGGTATTTAGGTATTTATTATAATTTATAGGCCGCCCTTTTCCCTGAGGGGACTCAGGGCGGCTTACAAAACACGGGAAAGGGGGTACAAGACAAAAAAAACATAAGACAATACATAATATTAAAAATAGAGCACAACATTCATTCATCATTCGGGAGGGGACAAACTTTTTTATCCCCAGGCCTGACGGGATAGCCAGATCTTGAGGGCCGTGCGGAAGGCCTGGGCGGTGGTGAGGGTGCGAATCTCCACGGGGAGATTGTTCCATAGCGTCGGAGCTGCAACTGAGAAGGCTCTCCTCCGCGTAGTCGCCAGTCGGCACTGACTGGCGGATGGAATTCGGAGGAGGCCTACCCTGTGCAATCTGATGGGACGCAGGGAGGTAATTGGCAGAAGGCGGTCTCTCAAATAGCCAGATCCACTACCATGGAGCGCTTTGTGAGTGGTAAGTAGGACCTTGAAGTGCACCCGGAGAGCAACAGGTAGCCAGCGCAGCTCGCGGAGGATCGGTGTTATGTGGGCGAACCGTGGTGCGCCCACGATCACTCGCGCGGCCGCATTCTGGACTAGCTGAAGTCGCCGGATGCTCTTCAAGGGCAGCCCCATGTAGAGCACGTTGCAGTATTCCAGCCTAGAGATCACAAGGGCTCGAGTGACTGTTGTGAGGGCCTCCCGGTTCAGGTAGGGCCGCAACTGGCGCATCAGGCGAACCTGAGCAAATGCCCCCCTGGTCACAGCTGACAAATGATGGTCGAAACTCAGCTGTGGGTCCAGGAGGACTCCCAAGTTGCGGACCCTGTCTGAGGGGTATAAATTTTGTCCCCCCAGCCTGATTGATGGAACATTGGCCAAATTATTGGGAGGAAAACACAACAGCCACTCGGTCTTTTCCGGGTTGAGTACCAGTTTGTTAGCTCTCATCCAGTCTTTAACAGCCTCAAGGCCCCGGTTCATCACTTCCACCGCTTCATTGAGTTGGCACGGGGCGGACAGATACAACTGTGTATCGTCCGCATATTGGTGGTATTTTATCCCGTGCCTTCGAATGATCTCGCCCAGCGGTTTCATGTATATGTTAAATAGTAGGGGGGATAAGACCGAACCCTGCGGCACACCACAAGTAAGGGGCCTCGGGGACGATCTCTGCCCCCCCACCAACACCGACTGCGACCTGTCCGAGAGGTAGGAGGAGAACCACTGCAAAACAGTGCCGCCCACCCCCACCTCCCGCAGTCGTCGCAGAAGGATACCATGGTCGATGGTATCAAAAGCCGCTGAGAGGTCAAGGAGAACCAGGATGGACGCATAGCCTCCATCTCTGGCTCTCCAGAGATCATCGGTCAATGCGACCAAAGCGGTTTCTGTGCTGTAGCCGGGCCTGAAGCCAGACTGGAAGGGGTCAAGATAGTTAGCTTCCTCCAAGGTACGCTGAAGCTGGAAGGCCACCACCTTCTCAACAACCTTCCCCACAAAGGGGAGGTTGGAGACTGGACGGTAGTTGTTAAGAATTGCTGGATCCAAGGACGGTTTCTTCAGGAGGGGTCTCACCACCGCCGCCTTCAGCGCGGTGGGGAGATGCCCCTCCCGAAGAGAGGTGGTAACAACCGCCTGGATCCAGCCTCGTGTCACCTCACTGCTGTTGGCAACCAGCCAGGAGGGACACGGGTCCAGTATACAGGTGGAGGCACTCACAGCTCGCATAGCCTTGTCCACATCCCCGGAGGCAACATCCTGAAACTCAACCCAGAGATGGTCTGCCAGATCATTCCCCTGTGTCTCGGCTGGATCTGCAAGAGTGGAGTCCAGGTCCAATCGAAACCGAGCAACTTTGTCCGCCAAGAACTGTACATACTCCTCAGCCTTACCCTGCAAGGGGTTCTCCGTCTCCCTCCTATTTAGGAGGGAGCGGGTTATCCTGAACAGGGCGGCTGGGCGGGACTCGGCGGACGCTACCAAGGAGGCAATGTGTGATCTTTTGGCTGTTCTTAGAGCCCGAATATACTCCTTGGTGCAAGCTGTCAACAGTGCCCGGCTCGACTCGGACCTATCAGACCTCCACAGGTGCTCTAGGCGTCTCCTCCGGCGCTTTATCTCACGGAGCTCCTCGGTGAACCAAGGAGGCCTCCGTGGGCCGCTGACTCGGAGGGGCCGTAGTGGCGCAATCCGGTTCAGAGACTCTGATGCTGCCGAGTGCCAGGCAGCAGCAAGAGTCTCCACCGAACTGTGGGCGAGAGCATCTGGAATAACCCCAAGCTCCGTCTGGAACCTTACTGGGTCCATAAGTCGCCTGGGGCGGAACCACCTGGTCGGTTCCTCCTCCCTACGGTGGGGGTTTGGCCTCCGGAAGTCTAGCCTCAGTAGGCAGTGGTCTGACCACGACAGGGGAATGATCTCATTTCCCCTCAGACCAAGATCATAACTCCACTGCTCCGAAAGAAATACGAGGTCGAGCGTGTGACCCGCTGAGTGGGTTGGGCCTCGAATTACTTGGGTCAAGCCCATGGCTGTCATGGAAGCCATGAACTCCTGCGCTCCATCAGAGTGTTCACCGAGCGAAGGCAAATTGAAGTCCCCCAGAACCATAAGCCTAGGGAACTCAACTGCCAGCTCGGCTACTGACTCGAGGAGCGAGGGGAGGGCTGCTGCAACGCAGTTGGGAGGCAGGTACGTAAGCAGCAAACCCACTTGACCCTTGAGGTCCAGCGTCACCAGTAGGGACTCACACCCGACAAGCTCCGGAGCAGGGATCCTACGAGGTACTAAAGACTCCCAGATTACAATAGCCACACCGCCACCCCTTCCCTGAGCTCTCGGCTGATGAAGCACCTGAAACCCGTCTGGGCACATCTCTACGAGGGGGACTCCTCCTTCTGTGCCCAGCCAGGTCTCAGTAATACATGCCAGGTCTGCGCCCTCGTCTGTTATCAAGTCCCGGACGAGGGGAGCCTTGTGAACAACAGACCTGGCATTTAGCGACAGCAGCCTGAGATCAGGGTCCTGACTACTCGCGCCATCTGACCTTGGAGTGGGACTCGTAGGGCCGGAAGGAGGGATCTCTGTGATATAGCGAACCCTCCTTCCCCGATGATGGCCAGCCCTAAAGTCCCCGCCATTTCTGCCTCTCCCTGTTATGACCGCAATGCTCCGACCCTCTCCCGTGGATGTAGTTCCCCCAACCACCCCGGTGGCCCCCGCAAATCCCACCAGGTCCTCCGAATCATACATACTCATTCACTCACTCAAACAATCCCCACGTAATAAAAACACAAAAATACAACAGTAATAGTAATAAAAAGTGGGATCATTCATTCGATCTCATACATACTCCTAACATATCCCAAACACAGTAAGAAAAAAAAGAGAAAAAGAGAAAAAAGGAAGAAAAAGAAATAGAATTGCGCATTGATTACGTTGTTAAAAAGCGAGTCCAGATAGAGCCAAATGGCCTTCCATAATTAAAATAATTAAAATAGGTATTGTGATTAGCGTCCAGTTATAGTCCGGAGAAGGTATACGGGGGGGGGTAGATCGTATTCCCCTCTTCTGTTGGCCTGAATAAGTCCAAAGAGTCCGGAATAAATAAAGGGAATAGGAGATCGTCTTCCACCTGTGCTGCTCCAAATAGAGTTCCCAGGATAATAGTGGTAGGTGATGTTGCTGATGGTACTCAAAGTCAAATAAAGCTGAGCTAGCAGGTCTGGAACCAGATGACACTGAGATAGCAGGACCAAAGACAGATGGAACTTAGCTAGCAAGTCTGGATAACCAAACACCACAATCAGATGTGGCTGGAGGTTAAAAACCCACCATAAGGGGGTGCCAGATGGTACGTGGAAGACACAAAGCAGAGCCTCACCGAAGCAAAGGGAGGCAGGAAGTAAAATGCGTCCAGGGAGCCACCTGACTGGGCAGGGATAAAGAAGGGAGGAGGCAATGCTGGGAGGGAAGTAAGGCTGGATGGAGAAAGGGGCCATCCGGAGGGGCTGGTGCAGCGTCGGGGGAAACCACCCATCCACTCTGCTCAGTCCCCCCACTGCTCCGATGCGTTCTCTCTCCCTCCAAGATGATAATGATCTCACACAGCCCCAATGAGGCAGTTCAGTAAGCCTGGTAGAAAAAGTTCGATAAGCCAGGTAGAGAAGCCAGGCAGAGAGGCCAAAAGCCACCACCGTTGCAGCCGGCGTGATGTTACTCCTCCCACCGCCAAATAATACAAACAGCTTACGGAGCCCAAAACCCCAAAGTTGTAGAGCCCGGGGGTGTCCAGAAACGGCGACCCCTGCAAGGGGCTGGGCTGGTCCTAGAAATTCTCTCTCCTTCCAAGGCGGCAATAGTCCCGTAGAACCCCAGTACTGTGGCTCAATAGTCCAAAGCAAATTGCCTGGAGCGGAAAACGCTGACTCGACGCCGCCCCCCCCCACTGTCGGATAACGCGGGCGGCTCGCAGTTCACAGACCTCCGAGATCGTACTGTCCAGGGTCGCTCAGAAATGGCGACCCCCGCAAAGGTTTGGGCTCCTCGGGTCCCCTGGATTTCGGACATCCCCGGAGCCTTCTTCGGGCGCATAAATTTCAAGGTTATCAGATGTTTTTCCAGCGTTTGCTCTCCTTATCGTCTGGAGCAAAACGCCTGGGCGCCATCTTCCGTTCTCGCACATGCGCAATAAACATGCCCAATTTAATAAAAAAATGTGTCTATGTGGCTATTTTCTAGAAAATGGAGTTCCCAAACAATTGGCAAGTAGTTTTTTTAAAAAAAAACAAACAAACCTAGTTAATCCCTAAATGGTTTGAGGAACTGCAATGTTTATTTGTAACATGCCCTGCACTGTTTGATGTACAATTGCTTGCATTCCATGCTCTTGGATTTATCATATTCATACAGTGCACATGATTGTGCAAAGCACTGTATTTACATTGTATCAATACTTACAAAGTATCTTCAATTTAGAGTAGGAGTTTAATTCCATGCAGGGCCTACACCAAAACTTCAAGGAAATGATTCATCCAGAGTTATAGAGAGATCTGAATAAGGAATATAATGCCCTTCATATGTTCTGACAGTGTAGGACTGATAATTTTTTAAAAAATATTTCAAAACATTGTCTATTCTTGTTTTGGACTCTTAAATTGTAGGTTTTGCAACACAGTGTCCGTGCTTTAGGTGAAAATCTTCCTAATTAACAAGAATTAAGGTGGGCACTGACAGGCAGATGAACTACATCAGTGGTTCCCAAATGTGGTCTGCAGACGCCCCCCCCCCCCCCCGGGGGGGGTGTCACAATGTCATCACGGGGTCTGTGAAGGCTTGAAGATCTTATGATTTAAATCTTGAGTTAAGTCTTGGTGGTCTATGGCCACAAAAAGCCTTTAAAGGGAGTCTATGGTGAACAAAAGGTTGGGAATCACTGGACTAGATGATCCTATTTTAATATTTGCTCCATCCCCCTGAAATCTACCCCTATGTAGTTATACACATATTTACTCTCTAAATACATAAAAACAGAGTGTTATCCATCTTACGTGTAGACAATTCTTAAGTAGGAGGTTGCTGGTAGTATAAAAATTACATTAAATATAATATGATCAGACTGGAATTGGAACCGTGTGTGGATGAAGTTAATGAAAACACAATACACACAACAAAGATAAATACCTTTTTGTGGGGAATGAGTTCAATACATGCTTGATACACCTGTCTTGTCCTCTCTGGATCCTAAAACACAAGTCAATTTATGTGATACAGTTGGAACAAGGTTTCCAGGCAAGTTCAGTTCAAAATATTTTAGGAAAAAATGACATTTAGCTACATTTTATCATTTAAAATATTTCTTGCTACTTGAAAATCTTCATTCCCAACTTGACCTCTTAACATTATTGTCTGTTTAGAGCAAAATAAAGTTGCTCACCTGTCAAGGACTGTAATTTCAGAACACATCACATCAATAATTTTTAAAAATTACTTCTAATTTCTGAGTAGGCGTCAAGCGCCTTATAGTGTTTAGAACTTGTATATATAAGAATCAATCTCTGTGAGATAGGCAGCTATAAATATAATAAAAACATATCACATATAATGTGGTATGATCAATTATATAAGTTATGAGAAAAAAATCTTAACTATATGGCTGGAGTGTCAACATTGATTTGATAACACATAATTCAATCAACGATGCATCAATAATGCTTTCATAGATCCCCACTTGCTATGTAATACTCGTAGTGATTTTTTTCAGCAATGGCACACTGCATATAGAAACATTGCCTCACACAAGTTTATTACTACCTTTTAATGCATGCCAACACAGAATATGATTGGACAAAAGTACGCATGCAAGGCACTTTCCAACCTATCAAAATAATTATATACCATAAAGAAAGCAATTAGAAATCAATGTGAAAATCAATTTTCACGATGCTTAAGTGTTGGAGGGGAGAGTTATAAAAAGGACCACAATCCTTTTGTCTCATCATTCTTGTTTTAAGCAATGATTGAAGTAATGCACAATTTATACTGTTTTGACTGTGACAGTTGCAGAAGCTGTTTTTAAAATGTATGTCAATAAACTATATAACATAGTCTGCCTTCTTGTATTCTATGATTTTCTTAGGAATTTAGTCAGCTATATGAATGATTCATCAGATAGTGTAAGAGTATACACATGCTAATAGTACCAAATTTCCTAGATCAAGCCTCATTTAATCAAAGAAGATGCAAGATTCATGAGTCATTTTCTTTTACCTTTGCCTCTAGCTCTTCATAGAGTGCATAATTGATCCACAAATAGATGTATCTCTTCCAGTGTCGCTTTTCTTGAATTGGAGGAACATTGGCAATGGCTCTTTCATAAACTTCACGTATCGTATCAGAATCCGCATCGCTTTCTACCAGGCGCAGATAATCAAACCAAGCATCATAATTATGTGGATTAGCCTTTCAAGAGAAATGGGGAATACCTTTAGAAGTACAAGCATGGTACAAAATTATCAATGTAATTGTCAAAGCATGGTTTACTGCAGTGTTTCTCAACCTTGTCAACTTGAAGATGTCTGGACTTCAACTCCCAGAATTCCCCAGCCAGCATTCGCTGGCTGGGGAATTCTGGGAGTTGAAGTCCAAACATCTTCAAGTTGACAAGGTTGAGAAACACTGGTTTACTGATTGGTTTTCTGTTAATTCATCCATTCAGCTAACCGAGTCACCTTGCACGAGAAATGGCGGCAAGCAGCATTGCTATATCCAATTTCAGAAATAAGGATTTAACATAAGAAACAAAGACAGTAGCAGTGCAACAATTGTGGTTTTTATGACAGGTTTAAAAAAAATAAGTACACCAATAATAATGAAAACCATGAGAAACGTACTACTTATTTGATGAATCCTTTTTTCATTCTGCAGTTTATGTTGAGTGGTGTACAGAATAGTACTTTCTTCCATTTTATCCACAGAACAGTATCTCTATGAAGAACTTCAGGCTGAGAGATAATTATTTGTCTAGAGCAGTGATAGTCAACCTGGTCCCTACCGCCCACTAGTGGGCGTTCCACTTTCATGGTGAGCAGTAGGGGTTTGCTGTAACTCTGCTTTATACATTTTATAAAGTAAAGTTACTTCCCTACTTTATAAATCACCATCACTGTGGAACCGGTGGGCGGTTAGAAAATTTTACTACTAAAAGAGATACAAAAATGGGTGGTAGGTATAACAAGGTTGACTTCCCCTGGTCTAGAGTCAGTAGGTGAGTTTCTGTGACGAGTCGCAATTTGAACCCAGGTATTCTGGCTGTAGTTTAACACTATTACAATTATGCCACACTTACTCTCCATATTTATAGGGCAAAAGCAATCAAGGGAACTACCATTGAAATGTACTCTTCTTCTAGAATTCAGGCACTCACTTTTACTTCTTCTTCATATTGGAATCTCCTCTTGCTAACAATAATATCCTCAATTCCCCTTCGGTCCCCAAATTTCTTCTCAAAAATTGTATAATTTTTGAAGAGTTCCTGTGCTTCATGTTTTAGAATTCTGTCCAGGGCATATTTGTATATTACTCGCACCCGTTCAAACTAGAAGAAAGAAAAAAAAGGAGGAAAAAAGAGCACTTTAAAATAGAGGATTAACCTGATCTTTATTAGTATATTCAGTAACTCTCGATTTTCAGTTAAAACAAAAATGTTTTTGAAATCTTGAAGAGTATTATACAAATGAATAATAGGCCAGGATAGTTTTATATTAGTATACATCAGAATAAAGTTTTATATTAAAAAAATGAAACAAGACAAAAACATAACTTTGGGGGGATGGGCCAATGTTGTTTATATCATCGTTTACATGATACATAATTTGTATTATAGATCACATCTATGATAGAAATATAAAAATATTGAGAAGTTTGATATTATAGTCAAAACTGGGTATCTTAGTTTAAGTCAAGAGAATTTGGGGTTAATATTTAATTAAATAGGCTTAATTCAGTTAGCTTTTAAAAAAATCAACTGCAGTGTTAAACACTTTAGAGACTAAATGAAATAAAACTGCTCATTAAGACATCAGAATAAAGATCAGCATTAGGTGGCTGACAAGCCTCTTATCACCTCTAACCGGTCTCTTCCACCACCCTCTTGTCCCCCCAGAGAAGACTGATCTCACTTTCTCCTGCTTACTTGGCTCCTGATATTCCAGAAGTACATACTCAGTCACTCAGAAGTAATTTCCCTAAGAAAATCCACATGCATAGCAGAGATAATAGATTTCTGTTGAGATCATGTGAGAAGAAAGGCAAAGGGACAATTCATAAAGATAGCTTACACCCAAGATATAGCAGAACAGAATGTTTTGCTATAAGAATATAAGCTTGTATATTATATTTATAATGTGTTTTATTGTAAACCACGCAGAGAGATTTAAGTACGGGGCATTTTAAAATTATATACAAATATAAATGGAAAATTAAACAAAAATAGTTTCAGCCATAATGCTGCTTATAAAATGCAAGCTAATAAACAAAACGTTACCTCTTTCTGGTTCTCTTCAAATTTGGCAAATGCAACATACAAATGTTCATTCATATGTTCTTCTCCAAAGAATTCCACAGCTCTTTCAAATACTTTTCTTGCATGTGCAAAATAACTGTGTTTTTCTTCAAAACGAGCATATTTGATCCAATTCTTAACATCGGGATGGACCATGACAAGTAAAAGACATTAAGGAACTTGAAATCGGATGTATTTCATTGAAATGTTTAGTATAAGACCAAACCTTAACTTAAAAGGATATATCTCTCATAAATTGAACGTGCTCTATCCACTTCCTTATATCTTAGCTCAAAGTTAATGTAGGAATGCCATGACTGTTCCTCTGGCTGCCATTCCATCCAACGCTCAAACACTTGGCGGGCCCCAGCAACGTTCCCCAGCATCTCTTCCATGTAAGTATACTTGTACCTTTTAAAATAAAAAAGGAAGATTGTGTCATTTAGAGTCATAAATCACAGACCTATTTGCAGATAGTAAAAACAATTCTTCAGAAATAAGTAAACTTTTTAAAAAAGCAACCTCATATTCAGCTTGGATCTGGAGTGTTTGCATATTTGGTCCTTAGCGTACTAAGCCTATAGTAATGGATTCCAAAACTGGAATTGCCACATGAAAATTGGTCATCAAGTGTATGACAAGAGGTCTTACAGTTATAAAGTCGAACTAGGACCACTCAAATCTGCTTTCAGCCACAGAAGGTGACTGTTGATTATGGGTCAATCACTGTTCTTCAATCCATTTTATTTCACAATCTTGTTACAGAGGTAAAACTAGAGTGAATCTTATGAAAATCAATTTGAGTCTCTGGAGGAAAACCAGCAAATAACAATAGCGTCATAATCAATGCTTCAATCTTTTTTCAGCAATCTGCAAAACATTTATTCTCTCCCCCCCCCTCTCACACACACACACTTAAATCTAATGAAAGTGTTTAGCTTACCAGAACTGATTAACTCTTGGTAAAATAGTGATAGCACGATCCCAGATATTTCGCGCATGATTAACCTGACGATTCTTCATTTCCATTTCGGCATATTTCAGCCAAAGAGTTACGTTTCGGTAGTCTACATCTAGAGCCCGCTCGTAGATGGAACGAGCCCTGAAAACAACACATTACTGAAATTAATGCATATCCAATTCAATTCCCTTGGAAGTGAGCATTATTAGATATTCATATTCAGAATTTTAAAAATGGTTGTCAAGAATTACCTTTGTACTTCTTTGAGGCTTTCTTCCCATTGTGCGTATTTGATCCAATTACTGATAACAGTCCGGTTTTTCCTGATGTTATCTTCAAAAGTCTTGGGAGAAAGTAAAGAGTTTACTTCTAGAAATCAAATAATAACTGCTGTAGATCCACAAAAATCTATATCAGAAAATTCTGACAAACTATGGTCAGTGAAATTTGTTAATCAGGAAGATTTCAAACAATTGGCCTATAATACAGAAGCCAGAGAACAATATAATCAAATTTCACTGCTTACAATTTTTTTATGACTTTGTAATCCCATTATTTGGGGTAGAATCAGGGTGACTGAATGAGCGGAGCGTACAGTGTTTGCAACAGGTAGTTTCTCTTTGTGCATTTGCCATTGCCTAGGACAAAACTCTCAACCCTCAGAGTGGGAAGCAAGAGTCTTTACCTCTAGGCTACCATGCTGTTCAGATTTCACTGCTGACAATATGTCTCATAAATGCTTTCAGAAAATACCACTTTCCTTTTATCTATATATATATATAAACGTGAAAACACTCATGCAGGAATCACAAAATCTCCAGAACCATAAAGCCTACAATCTTGAAATTTGGCACGTATGTTCCTCTTGGCTTCTAGATGCTCGGTAACAAAGGATTTTTCAAAATGACCATCAAAGCATTAGTATTTCGTATATTATTATTAGCACCCTCTGATGTTAAGGAATTAGACATTCTACTCCCAACCTGAAAACTTGGACATGGGTGTGGCCAGCGTGTGACTCATCTGGCCTTCTGGTTGGGAGTTTGGAGAGGGGCCTGAAGGAGAGAAGGAGATAAGATAGGGGAGGATTCTGTGGGACTAGCCTAAGGGAGAGAAGGGGAGAGGAGAGATTGATGTAACTACTCATTAATTTTCAAGCCGTAAGTGTCAATTTATCAAATTTCATAGCGGAGCATGGGTATTCAGCTAGTCCTCTTATACTCAAGAAACCAGGGAGACACAACTCCATTTAAAATTTTCTCTTAGTAATTAGTAGTGAGCCAATTTTAGTTTTCCATATATATAAAATCTCCAGTGCAAAATACCTAGAGCTCCATTTCTTAAAAATAACTACTTTATTATCTGCCTAGCTTATGGTAGTTGAATGTTAAGTTTATGGCAGTTGAACTTTAAGACAGAAATTTCAATGCTATAGAATAATATTTATTTGGTCTTTGATCAGCGAAACGTAAAAGGTGAGCTTTCTGTCAGCCATCGAAATGCGTTGCAGAGTCCAATCTTGCCATTTTGTCAGTCTTCTAGAGCAGAGCCTGTCATCAACTGAACCAGTTATTTGGTATTTTTCAACCACTCTGTTCACTGTGGTGCGATGGCATTTCACACTCTTGGCTATTTCTGTACAGGAGTAACCCTCTTCAGGAAGCACAATGATGCGATGTTGCTGCTCAGTACTGGTGAAAGCAAAGGCCTTCATTCTTGCCCACAGCCAGAGCTTTTCATGCTTATTTATAGTCAGAGAGTATGACAACATTGATTGGCTCATAGATTTAGCCTCTGTGCATTTTGATTGGTCAGCCAAAGCTCGCTGTTGATTAGCTACTTTCGATCCTAAAATTCTCAAAATTCAAGTTGTGTTTGTTTTAGCACATAAACTCACTCAAAACCATAAAAAGACTTTGGTTATATTAATAAAAACTATGCATCTCAATCCAGAAATTTTCATCAAAGTACTAATTTTGCGTGGTTTCTATGAGTGAAAAGTACTGAAGAAGGTTCACATAACATTAATTTGGATACTCAGGAAATTTATCTATTGGGGAAAAATATAAATTGACCTAATGTCCCTATAAAATTTACAACATAGTAAAACATGTCTGTCAAATAGGACAGAAAGTTACATAAAAAATTACTATATGCTTTTAAGGAGATGCAGGATGAAAAAATAACAAATATTTTGTTTTAGTTGATGATACTGGGCTGTTATTTTAAACATGCAATGGACTAGACTCTAGAGCAAGCTTCACATGATTTTGCTTCATACTATAATGCAGAACCACTCAGAATTAACTATGCAAAAGCTGAACTATTAATATCTTTGGTAAGTGCTGCCAAATGTATTCTTGGCAACTGAATAAGCATCCAATCAAATAAGTCAAAATTTATTTAGGGATATTTTATTTGTCCATCAAACTCTGGCTACATTGTCCAAAATGCATAGAAATTGTGATAAGTCTGCAATCCTTTACTTACACAAGAGATAATTATTTTTCTCTGTACTTAATAATACCTACTGCAGAAAAACTATTCTTAGCTAGTGGGTATGCCCAACTTTTGTTGTGATTATACAGCTCCTTTAGAGAGATTGTAGGTCAAATTTTTAAAGAACAAATTTCAAGCCTCATAATGTGTTCCTAATATAGTCTTATGCCATTAGGCTGATGTAACCAAACCAGATTTGCTATAGTTTCTCACTTCATGCAATACTAACAATGGGTTATAAACATGAAGAGGCAGCTGTTAAAACACTGGTCAAGGATCTGAAAGCCCAATTAGATGTGACTGCAATAGCAGGAAAGAATATTCTTGGGCAGCCATTCATTTTTTTTTTCAAAGCAGTTACACATCTAAGCCAAACAGCTATCCCCAAATTCAAAAAAACCCTAAGTCGAGCCAGATTTAATGCCTTCCCAAAACCTCGTCCCAAGGAACTACTGGGAATTCTATCTGAAAAGGAGTTTGGGTGAAGGAATTTTTGGAACACTTAAACCATGGCTTTTTTTATATATATTCCTGGATTGTGGTGGTTAATGCCTCATCTACCAGGAATCCCAAATCCATTTTATTTACAGTTATTATCCAAACAAAGTTATCTTATTTCCCTTAATGTGGCTTGTTTTACTATTTGTAAAATACCATACCAGTCTATGGCCTTTATTTATTGTCTTACACTTGCTTTTCTTTGAGTTTTTGAGTGGTGAAATCTTTATTCTAAAGCAATTCAGTTTTTTTATTATAAAGTAGCTACCTTTCTTTTCCGAAGCTTGTAATCATTTAGCTCTTCTTCATCTGTGATTTTCTGTTGAGGAGGTGGGGGAAGAAGCTCGAGTTCTCTTTCCTTTGCTTCTCTTAACAGTTGTTCTGCTGTTATCTGTACTTCTGCTGGAGCTTTATTTTTCACCTGATGGAGAACGTTTTTAAAAACACAATATATTTTAGAAACCCATCTTTGGAATTGACATCCTGAATGTGGCACTGAACCCATAACTGTACAACCTCAGACCCCTTCCCCTGCCTAAATCTGATAGCATTGGTAAACAGTGCCAGAATTTTCTGCTTTGGAAACTGCTTGAAGATGCGTACTATAGCAGGTGTGTTAAATCTTTATTACTTCACATACTGCAATTGATATAGGTAGTCCTTGACTTACAACCATTCATTTACTGAAAGTTGCAGCAACACCGAAAAAGGTAGCTTATGACTTTTTCACACTTACAACCGTTGCACCAACCCCATGGACATTGATCAAAATTTGGATGCTTGGCAATTGGCATGTATTTATTATGATGGTTGCAATATCCTGGGGTCATGTGATCACTTTTGTGACCTTTTGGTAAGCAAAGTCAATGGGGGAAGCCAGATTGAGTTAACTGTGTTACTAACGTAACAACTGCAGTGATTCACTTAATAATTGTAGCAAGAAAGGTCATAAAGTGGGGCAAAACTCACTTAACAACTACCTTGCAGAGTAACAGACTTTTGGGCTCAATTGTGATCGTAAGTCAAGAAAAGAAAAAAAGGAAGGAAAGAAGGAAGGAAGGAAGGAAGGAAGGAAGGAAGGAAGAAAGAAAGAAAGAAAGAAAGAAAGAAAGAAAGAAAGAAAGAAAGAAAGAAAGAAAGAAAGAAAGAAAGAAAGAAAGAAAGAAAGAAAGAAAGAAAGAAAGAAAGAAAGAAAGAAAGAAAGAAAGAAAGAAAGAAAGAAAGAAAGAAAGAAAGAAAGAAAGAAAGAAAGAAAGAAAGAAAGAAAGAAAGAGAAAGAAAGAAAAAAAGAATTTCACATTAATCCAGAGCTGTGAATAATTGCCCCTCCAATATTTTCTTCTAGGCACAGTAAACAGTCTATTTCTTGTAACACCAAAGGTGACCGAAATTATAATGAAGTACGTTATTTTTTCACATTGTGCAAGTTGTCCCTGATGACATTACTATAACTGTAGTTCCTCTTTAGACAAATATTTTACTAGGATTTTACTGGTGTTTCCTTTAAAATAAAATCAGATTTGGAGTTTCTTTTTGTCCAAAAGCAAATTTGAACCTAAAGCGCCTTTATTTAAACACAGATACCGGAGTGCTTCGGTGACTGATAACAACGATCTGATCTACCCTGCCTTCCTTTCTATCGGGTGGGTCATGCCTATTTTCCACACATCCTGAAAATCTCAGCTCCCGCCACTTCGAAGAGCAAGACTTCTAGCCCACGTCTACCTTTTACCTATTAGGAAACAAACACTTAGACTGAGTTCACTGAGATCCAACTCCAAGTAAGTAGGCCACGGCTGCCTGTGTGCTCCCTGACAACTTCGCACTTTGCCTCCCCCTGCCCACCTTTGCCACTTTGGGAATTCGCTGCTTCCCAGCCGCCGTGGACGCCATCTTTCCTCCCGTCGTATTAATCTATGCCGCGTTTTCCTCCTCCTCCGCCTCCGCCTCAAGTTGAACTTTGACCTCCCAGCAAACCTTGCGCCGTAGAAGGTTGGGCTTTCGGTTGCCATGGGAACAGACAAACAGCTCCGTGGAGTGGATTCGGCGTCCGCAGCGGAGCTGTGGTTTTTTGTTCGGCGGAGCTCCGGTCTTGAAAAGTGGCCGCTCCTGGGGAGGTGAGCCGTGGATCGACTCCTACAGTTGGAAACGGGCCTTTAGCCACCCCGTCCAGCTCTGCTCTTTCAAATATTATTTCTCGAAACTCTTTCGGTTCTCTTCGCCAGAAATTCCCATGACACTGGTGGGGAATAGAACCAGAGCAATGATCAGCCTGGATGTTTATTTTGGCACTGCAAAAATCCTTTTTTTTTCCCCCGTGGGCTTTGAGAATTCTGTTGTATTTGGATTAAAATCTCAATTTGGTTTTAAAAGAGGATGTATTAAGCAAGGGGCAGGATCTAGCCCAGTGGTAGTCAACCTGGTCCCTACCGCCCACTAGCGGGCGTTCCGGCTTTCATGGTGCGCGGTAAGGATTTGCTGTAACTCTGCTTTATAAATTTTATAAAGTAAAGTTACTTCCCTACTTTATAAATTACCATTTACTGTGGAACCGGTAGGCGGTTAGAAAATTTTACTACTAACAGAGATACAAAAGTGGGCGGTAGGTATAAAAAGGTTGACTACCTCTGATCTAGCCGATCATGGGATAGGAACCATAGTTACATGTGTAGCAATAGCAATAGCAGTTAGACTTATATACCGCTTCATAGGGCTTTCAGCCCTCTCTAAGCGGTTTACAGAGTCAGCATATTGCCCACAAGAACAATCTGGGTCCTCATTTTACCCACCTCGGAAGGATGGAAGGCTGAGTCAACCCTGAGCCGGTGAGATTTGAACAGCCGAACTGCAGAACTGCAGTCAGCTGAAGTAGCCTGCAGTGCTACATTTAACCACTGCGCCACCTCGGCTCTTTTTAGTTAGTGATGATTGTTCAACTTGTAAGTACAGGGCTCTAGGCTAGTTGATTAGGAGACAAAATGTTGGAATAGGTAGGCAGGTTAGAGCTGGCAGTATACCAGAGGTGGGTTCCTACCAGTTCGCACCTATTCGGTAGAACCGGTTCGTCAAATCTATTGAACCGGTTAGAAGAGGTTCCACCAGCGGACCCGGAAAGCAGGCCACACCTACAGAAGAGGTTCCAAAATTTTTTGAAACCCACCACTGGTCCTTGGATATGATTATTCTACACTATCATGCTCATATTTATAAAACTCAGTGCCTCTGTGAAAGGTAAGGATGACTACTGCGTTTGTGGTGCAATCAGAACATTGCGTGTGTTGAAGTTGTTTTAACGCAAACCAAAGATGCCTTTTAAAAAACAAGTTTACATCATATTCTTATGCATGCCAGTGCTGTGTGTGAGGTAATTTAAGGTGGTTCTGACAAGTGTCGTCGGCATCTTCATATCCGGTCACATGGGCGGCAAGCCACTCCCATCCGGTCACATGGGTGGCAAGCCACTCCCACAAAGGAGGCCACACCCACAGAGTAGGTTCGAACAATTTTTGAAACCCACCACTGCAGTATACAGATGGGAGACTCCAGGGAATATCATTAACTTAAGTCTGGGAAATTTAAAAAAAAATCCTAGGACAGTGTTTCTCAACCTTAGCAACTTGAAGATGTCTGGACTTCAAGTCCCAGAATTCCCCAGCCAGCGAATGCTGGCTGGGGAATTCTGGGAGTTGAAGTCCAGACATCTTCAAGTTGCCAAGATTGAGAAACACTGTCCTAGGAGATAACAATTGTCAGTTTGGTCTAGTGGTTAAGGCACCAGCCTAAAAAGCCGGAGACTGTGAGTCCAGCTGGGTGACTTTGGCCCAAGCATTCTCTTTCACCCAACTCATCTCACAGAGTTGTAAGTAACAAAGGTAGGATATAAATAAATTAATTAAAAACTTACTTGTGTGTTACTGCCAAGAAAACTACAGAAATACGAACCAAGGAATCAAGCTTGCTAAATACATTAGCTCCCCCCAATACATTAAAATATATTTCTAAAGACTGAGCCCTGATGATGACTGTTAACAAACAATTTTCTGCCACTCTAACCAAACTTTAGAAAGCCTCTATAATTCACTCTTAATTTTACATCCATCAAAGTTTGAGAGTCTTGTTTTAAATATATAGTATCAATCGAGACTGTGCTAGTTTGATTATTGTTGTTTCACTTACTTAAATTTATTAAGTGTATGATCCATTCCAGTGGTGGGTTGCAATTTATTTTACTATCAGTTCTCTCCTGCGCGCATACGCAGAAGCATCTAGGCGGTTGGGCGGAGACTCCCACTGCTGCAGTCAGTACCGATTTGTCCGATCCGGGGCGAACAAGCAGCAATCCACCTCTGATCTATTCTACTACCATTTAAATATAGGATTCCACTACTTTATTATTTTATATGATACATCCTGCTTATCAGAGATCCCTAACCATAACCCTGGAATATCTATCTACACACTTCTTTAACCTATTTCTATAACATTTAACTGGGCAAAACCTTAGGGTAAAAGTTTTGAGCCAAAATACTTCAAATGGGCTAACTTACATAATACATCTAAAATTCAAGAGCCATGATTCCTGTAGTACTGAAATTTGAAAAAATGTTTGAAACATAACATAAAAATTCATAAAAATCATAAAGCATTTTATGTCATAGTACAAAATGTCATAAAACATTTCCTATGGTGAACTACTGATGTTTGACTGTGCAATTAGCTTGCAGCAGTGGTGGTGCAGTGATTATAATGCAGTGTTGAGGCTAATTCTGATGGCTGCCAGCAGTTTGATCCCGACCAGCTCAGGGTTGACTGAGCCTTCCATCCTTCTGAGGTCAGTGAAATGAGGACCCAGATTGTTGGGAGCAATATGCTGACTCTGTAAGCCAATTAAAGAGGGCTGTGAAGCAGTATATAAGTCTATAAGTGCTAAGTGCTATATAGTTCAACCTGGGATATTTATAGGACAGATATATCTGACTATTTCCCTAAATTCATAAGAACTTTTGAAGTACATTAGAAACTCTGCCATTGTTGAAGCCATTGAGGAATCTGGTAAGGAAATACTTCTAAAATAATGATCCAATAATTCATGGGTGTTCTGGTTACATACTAAAATTCAGCTTACTGTTTACTTTGAAATAGGCACTATTGAATTATAAATTAAATGTACTTCCGTAAGGTTTAATTTCTTGACTGAAATATTTAAGGAATGTTGTGACTTTAAAATATTTCTGGAGATTAATTTTGGAACCATTTCAGTAATATCTTTGGTGATAAGTAGCATTATTCAAGTGGAATATTTGGTTATTGTTTTGTTACAGTATGCACAATGTCTTCCTTTTCATCTGCAAGAATCTCATCTACACCAGCATCTTTATTTGCATTAAATACCAGAAGGACAGAATCCCATGATATTCCTAATATTATCAATCTTATGAAATATGATACAGAAAGATTGTTTGGCAGGATTAATGTCATATATCTTTTGTAAGTAACACCATTATAACACCTTCTCATTATATAAAATAAATAAATCGAATTCTCTTTTACTAATTTCACTTCAAAAACATAACATTTATTTTACAGAGAAAAAACTAATCTTGCAGTGACTGTGATTAATGACAAAAATGTAAGTGTTGCTCATGCTGCATTTTTGGATTATCCTAACTGGGGTATTGTTGATGAAGCTAATTGGGAAACATATATGAAACAAAACTATCCTGAGACAAAGTGTACAGTAAGTATGGACATTTTTTTCACTCAAAAATTCTAATTCTAATTCATTTTTGTATGTTCTCAGAGGAATAAATGCATAATACATTTTATTCTATTTTTATTTTAAATTACAAGAAAACATGAAAAAATGACTTTATTTGCTAGTATTCCTTGATTTTATACCCTTGTCTTCTGAAGTCTAACCCCAAGTATTGTTAGCTTTGTTTGACAGACAGAATAAGACCACACACTTTTTTTGTCCGTATTTATTTATAATTAGTAATGTGTAGATCTGGCTCTGGCTATTAAAAATTCCAAAGGTTTTTTTCCAAGTATCATATATCTCACCTTTAACACTTAATTTTTCCAAATATAAATTCTAAAGAAAGGATGAGGGCAATCTTCAAGAAGAGATGTGAGAGAGTGAATAACTTTTCCCAGAGTTAACAAAATTACCAGTATTCTCCAGAGGCAAGACAAAACCTCTGTTAGCGTCCACAAAAATAATGTCAACAATAATAAATGCATTGATGACATTGAAATGTGAAATAGTTGCACACAGATAAATATAAGTGGATATTTTGAATTATAAATAGTTTATGGAGTTTATAATAATTATGGAGTGTTTCAGCATAAGAAGGAAACCATTATGTTTCCTTTTGCAATAGGAAAGGTAGCAAGCGTGAGTACAAAAACTATAGTGGAATTAGTCTGGTAAGTGTTTGAGGCAACGTTTTGTAGCATTCTGATTGAAGGGGTAGAAGAGGTGATAATGAACCAGATCTCAGAAATATAGCATAGCTTTATTTTGGGGCAGTTGATGTGTAGATCAGATTATTGTTCTTTATTGTGTACTTAAGAAATGTATGGATATAAGAAAGACATTTCTTTTGATTTAAAGAGAACATGTTGGTGAATAGAGTTGAATCATGAATATAGAGATGAAAGTTAGTTGGAAAATAAATGGGAAATATGTGTAATGGAATAAGAAGGTAAGAAATGGTATCCTGCAAGTATTTGGGTCCCAGCATCATTCAGTTGTTCATAAATGATTCAGAATTCTGCACATCTAATAAGGAAATAAAATTTACAGATGACACAAATTTTTCTCAGATATAGTAGCAAAAACCAAATGGATTGTAAAAAATCTCAAAAGAAACATCACAAGCTTGGTGACTGGGTTAATAAACAGCAAATACAATTCAATGTTAGCATTTTTACAGTTATGTCTATCAGAGTGATAGTTCAGATCATCTGCACAGCGTGCATAAAGAAAGCAAATTCCATGCTCGGGGTCACTAGAAAAGGAATAGATTACAAATAAGCCAATTATCACAGATGTAAAACAGTAGATCAAGAGGGAGGGGAAAGCTGAAGAAGTCATCAGATGTTCAAAGAGAGTTTAAAGAACAAAAGTCCATCTACCTCTATGATATGGCGGAAACAAGAATGCAGCCTTCAAGGATAGAAAGGTATGAACGATATGAAAGGTATGAACAATGTTCATTAAATTAGATTTATATTTCTTTTTCTTATCTAAGATCTTTGGGTTTTTTTGGCTTTTTTATTACTCCTTTTCAGTGCTATGTGTAAAATGTTTATGCAGAAAGTGAACAGCATGATACATACATACATACATACATACATACATACATACATACATACATACATACATACATACATACAGTCAGCTTTTCTGTTTACCCCAAGTCAACATATACTTCTAGGTAATACAATAACTTGAGAAAAGGATAACAAAATATAGTGAACTTTTTAAAAAATCCTTTACATTTTTTTCCACAACTAAAATACTAGAGTAGTTTGTTGCAGTGTTGCATTCATTTTTACAAGAACAAAGCTAAAGTTATTTTATTAAAATGAAATGTTTTTATTAAGTTCGTAACTTTTTTTTTTATTCACAGCCTTTAAATACACTATTTATGCATCTATTTGTAGCAAATAATGAATATGCAGTCCATTGTTGTCATGAAATTATGAAGTAAGTGAATTTTGTGAAGATCCTGTATGGGAATTTTAAGATTCAACCTATCCTTGACATTGAATTCTAATACATTTCGGTTTAGTAGTTCTATTTTGAAAGATTGCAAAGCTTATTCAAAGAAGGGAATTGCAGTGTAGTTCTCTTTCAAATTAATAATATGTCAATGTGTATTTCTGTTTATTGGGTATTTGCAAAGCAATTGTCAGCCCTTGTTGAATTTATGTATGTATTTATTTGATGTATACCAGATATTTGAGTATCTTTTTGTTAGCTTTCCTGGTAAACCAAATAGGAAATGCAACTAGATGAACTACAGCTACTCTATACCATGTGCACAATTATTAGGCAACTGAGTGTTTTGACCATATTATCCTTTGTATGCATATTTTCTACCTCCAAGCTGTATAAACTTAAATGCTTAATGGATATGAGCACTTCAGGTGATATCTATTTGTGTCATGAGAGAGGGTGTGGACTAAGGAGATCAACACCCTATATCAAGGTATGCATAATTATTAGGCAACTTGTTTTCTTCAGGCAAAATGGACTAAAAAAGAAATTCAAGTCAAAATTGTAACAAGTCTTTCATAGGGATGCAGCACTCTTGAAATTGCTAAGATATTGGGGCGTCATCGCAGAACCGTCAAACGTTTTGTTGCAAATAGTCAACAGGGTTGCCAGAAACATATTGGGGAAAAAAGACGCACCTTAACTGCCAAGGATTTGAGAAGAATCAAACATGAAATTACCAGGAACTCATTATCCTCCAGTGCTGCCATATTTCAGCCTACCTGGAGTGACCAGAAGTACAAGGTGTTCAGTGCTCAGAGACATGGCCAAGGTAAGGAAGGCTGAAATCCGACCACCGCTGAACAAGACACATAAGTTGAAACAGCAACATTGGGCCAAGAAATATCTGAAGAGAGATTTTTCAAAGGTTTTATGGACTGATTGGATGAGAGTGACTCTTGATGGACCAGATGGATGAGCCCGTGGCTCCAGAGCTCCACTTGACTCAAATGCCAGCATGGTGGAGGTGGGATACTGGTATGGGCTGGTATTATGAAAGATGAGCTACTTGGACCTTTTTGGGTTGCAGGTAGACTCAAAATTGACTTCCAAACCCATTGTCAGTTTTTAGAAGACACTTTTTTCAAGCAGTGCTACAGGAAAAAGTCTGAATCTTTTAAGAAGACTATGATTTTCGAAGTACCGTATTTTTCGGAGTATAAGACGCACCTTTTTCCCCTCAAAAAAGAGGCTGAAAATCTGGGTGTGTCTTATACGTAGAATACAGCATTTTTTTTCCTCCCAAAACTCCACCCACTTCACCAAAATGGCCGTGCATAGGCTTGTAGAGAGTTCTTGGGTGCTGAGGAAGGCAGAAAATGGTCCATTTTTTGCTCATTTTTACCCCCTCCCCCCCCCCCCCGGAGCACTCTATAACCGGGATGGCAAACCTATGGCATGCTGGCCAGCTGAGTTCAGCCTTTTTTAAAGGCATTTTTCACCCTCCTCAGGCTCCAGAGGCTTTATAGGAGCCTGGGGAGGGCAAAAACCGCCTCCCCCCAAAGGCCCTCCGGACTCTTCAGGAGCTTCCCTGAAGCCTTCGGAGCACAAAAAAACTGGCCCTATGGGCAAACTGGAAGTTCGGGAACGGACTTCCGTTTTGCTCGTAAGGCGAGTTTAAGCCCTCCAGAGCATTCAGGCCTTCCGGAGGTTTCCCTGAAGACTCCGGAGGACGAAAAACGACCCAACAGACAAACAGGAAGTGACTTCCGGTTTGCTCATAGGGCTGTTTTTAGTCTTCCGGAGCCTTCAGGGAAGCCTTCTGAAGGTCCCTGAAGGCTCCAGAGGACTAAAAACGGTCCCATGAGCAAATTGGAAGTGACTTCCGGGGGGGGGGGAGGCTGTTTTTGTCCTCCCCAGGCTCCTATAAAACCTCTGGAGCCTGGGGAGGGCAAAAACAGCATGCAAAAAATGGGCGGGGGAGTGCCTGTTATGCACACATGCATTCTGGGGTGGGGGGAGTGTCACGCATTGCATTATGGATGCGGCATGTTCATGCATGACTCCCCCTGCTCTCCCCCCCTTATGGTACGTGAGCCAAAAAAGGTTCGCCATCGCTGCTCTATAAGGGCTATCTATGCCCTTTTTTTAAAACGAAAAATGGGCCGTATTTTGCTCATTTTTGCCCCCTCCCCACAACTCCCAGGAGCACTCTGCAAGCCTCCTAAAGGCTATTCATGCCTTTTGGGGGGGGGATGGGCCTGTTTTGGAAAAAAACTGGCCGTTTTTGAGAGGTTTGCAGAGTGCAAAAACTTTTTTTTTTATTTGCCTCTTCAAAACCTTGGTGCATCTTATACTCCGGTGAGTCTTATACTCCAAAAAATACGGTACTCCACTGTGTGGTTAGTCAGTAAAGGCCTTAAAGATGAAAGAATAATGACATGGCCCCCTTCCTCACCCAACCTAAACCCTATTGAGAACTTGTTGGCCCTTCTTAAATGGGAGATTTAAGGAAAACAGTACACCACTCTAAACAGTTTCTGGGAAGCTGTTGTTGCTGCTGCACAAAAAGTTGATCATCAACAGATTAAGAAACTGATAGACTTGGGGAGGAGCCGAAGTCGCGATGACGCAACGTGCAATCTCAATGCTCTGAGAACGCAGTTGACACTTTTGTCTTTGGGTGGTCCAAACAGACTTAAACCGTCCCATAGAGATGGTGCACAGGAAGAATACATCTTGCTGATCACAGGGATATCGCAAAGTCTCTGATTGATCCAAGAGAAACTCTTCAAGCCGGTGACAAAAAATCCAGCCAAATGGCTGATGAGGTCGGGACGGCTCCAAAACGGAAGGATATGGGAAGAGAAAGTGTTTTCAGCTGGTGAGGAATTTTTACTGTTTTAAAAGTGACTGCCTATAAATAAACTTAAAATTAATTTAAACTGGAGAACAGAAGAAATAAGCAGTGGAATTAAATTTGGACTGGTTTTGAACAGTGGGTTATCTTACTTTTTAAATGCTATTTTTATGGATGGAATTTATCCAAGCTTTTTAAAATGAATGGATTAAGTTTCCTTCTATTTTTTTTTACTACTCTCCGTAATATATGGACTAAAACTCTCCTCTTTTATTACTGTGGGTGCTTTTCTAACTCATTTAGAAATCGGACCTTTTTTTTTAAAACTTGAAATACAAAAAGATTACAAAAAGAAACAAAGAAATGGTAACATTGTAATTTTGTAATGCTGCTACTCGGAAGCTAGATGTTTGTGTATTGGAAATGAAATACTTTTTTCACTGATTATCTTGGCTTGGCACTTCAGGGACTCAGCTTGTTTATAGTGAGTGATAAGAAGAAAAAAAACATACAGATGTCGCTTTGAAATAGATTCTTAACCAGAGAAAGGTGAAATGTTATTGTGATGCTTAATTCTGCTAAAACCTTCTAAGCTAGAGTAGCAGTATTTGTCAGCCGGAAATCATGGCGCAATTTCGACACCAGAAAGAAGTTTTAAATCTGCAAAAGATATTCTCAGAAATATAGAAATTATCAAACACAAATGAGAGGATAGAGAAGAAGTTGGATTACTTAGTGCATCTAACAGTAAAATATGACTGAGAAATTGGAGATGTTCATCAAATGGAAAAAGTGGCGGTTAAAATCCAAAAAATTGAAGAGGAAAATGAATATAAAGAAATTAAAATTGCTGAGACTTATGGTGATTGGTTTGTTTCTGAAAATGGAAAGAGTGGAATACTGAAAGAAGAATTAAATGGAGGGGAAATTTACCCCAGATGGGAAGATACAGAAGAGGAAAAAATAAAAGAATTTATGATCTTAAAGAGAGAAATCTTATTAGCAATAGTTTTGATAACACCACCGACAATCAAAGATAAGCAGATAAAAGGAAACAGAAGAAGGGCATCGAAATTACAAGAGAGATCTTATAAGCAAAGAGTTGCTAAGAGGAGTCCATACAAAGCTTATTAAGGAGATGATTAGAGGATTCATGTCACAAATGGCAGAAGATATGACACTGTTTTATTACTGGAAAGGTACAGGTTGATAGCTGGAAGAGTATAATTTAAAACTAGCTAAACAACAAAATTAGTGATAGTATATATAGTTAAATAAATAATTGATAATGATAATAATGTATACAATGTGTAGTGTTATGATAAGTAATAACTGGATATGAATATTGAATGGCACCCATGAAAGGAAGATTAGAAACCATTTTGGATTATATATAAAGGTTAATAATAATAATAAAAAAGAATTAAGTAGGTTCAGTTAAGTTTTGATTACTGGGGGGAAAATGATATGAGGCAGGATATAGTCAAATAAAGGAGTGATAATGATAACATATATGTATGGGTGCAATATAAGGAAATGAGATGTAAATTGTAAACAGCGATTTGGAAAGAAGGATAGAAAACTTTGTTACTAAATATTATGGAGGTTTAGCTAAATTAGGACATAAGGATTTAGTGTCATTGGAGGATTTTAGAAATAGTAAATGTAATGCCAGTATGTAGTTATGTATTAAACCTTGCTATATTTTATGATGAAGGAGATTTAAACAACTGTAGTCAAATGAAAATGGAGGTATGATGACAGTAATATATATAAATATCTGAGTTAAAATGCTTGAGTTAATATAAATTATGCTTGATGACTGTGGAAGAGATGAATGAAAGTTTTTTATAACCAACTGATACACTTTCTACAGTATGTAAAAAAGGAAGATTTTATGTGTTGTGTTTGTTTTGAAAATAAAAAATAAAAAAAAACTTTTAAAAAAAGAAACTGATAGACTCCATGAATGGAAGGCTTATGACTGTTATTGAAAAGAAGGGTGGCTATATTGATCACTGATTTTTCTTTTGAACTGTCAGAAATGTTTACTTGTAAATTTTGACTTGTTTGTTTATTAGTCTCACTTTAACAGATGAAAATAAATGAGTGAGGTGGGATTTTTTAATTTTTAATTTAGTTGCATAACAATTCTGCACACCAGTGGTGGGTTTCGGATCCCATTGCAACCGGTACGGTTGCAAAGGGGCCCGACGTCCTCCACATGAATGTGCGCAGTGCACGCATGCGTCCTGCTGTCCAGCAACACCTTCGCAAGCTACCACGACGCTCCAGCTGTTCGGCGGAGCATCACACAGGTGCTGTACGTGCTATACATTTGTGCAGAAGTGCCGAAGACTTTAAAGACAGGTAAGGAGTGCAGGCGGGCAGGTGGGCCCTCCAGAGCACCGTACCAGAACGGTACCTGGTGCTGTGGGCAGGCTCCGGTACGCCTGTACCAGGGCATACCGCCTGCAACCCACCACTGCTGCACACTGATAGTTGTCCAATAATTGTGCACACATAGATATTCTCCTAAGAAAACCATAACCTCACTTTTCCTTTCTTAAATATTCAGGTTTGGGGTTTATTAACATTTTGATTGACCGAGAACACTGTAGTTGTTCAATAATAAAATTAATCCTCCAAAATACAGCTTGCCTAATAATTGTGCACACAGTATATTGTAAGGCTTAATTAACAGAATCTTGCAAGTCTGAGAGTACAAACTTTCCGCCCACCATTTTAAACTGATTCATTGGGGAGGGGCCTGCTTAACTTTCTTTGACCATTAAACAATTAACAGGCTTGTTCCTCTGTTATCTGACAATTTCCTAGATAGGATCTCTGTTCAATCAATTACACTGATTAATTGTTCTAACTGTCAGGAAATTTCTCCTTATTTCTAAGTTGCTTCTCTCCTTGATTAGTTTCTACCCATTGCTTCTGGTCCTGCTCTCAGGTGCTTTGCAAAATAGCTTGACTCCCTCTTCTTTGTGGCAACCCCTGAGATATTGAAACACTGCTATCATGTCTCCCTTAGTCCTTCTTTTCATTAAACTAGACATACCCAGTTCCTGCAACTGTTCTTCATATGTTTTAGTCTCCAATCCCCTAATCATCTTTGTTGCTCTTCTCTGCACTCTTTCTAGAGTCTCCACATCTTTTTTACATCGTGGCGACCAAAACTGGATTCAGTATTCCAAGTGTGGCCTTACCAAGGCATTATAAATTGGTATTAACACTTCATGTGATCTTGATTCTGTCCCTCTGTTAATGCAGCCTAGAACTGTGTTGGTTTTTTTTAGCAGCTGCAGCACACTGCTGGCTCATATTTAAATGATTGTCCACTAGGACTCCAAGATCCCTCTCACAGTTACTACTATTGAGCAAGGTACTACATATACTGTACCTGTGCATTTTGTTTTTCTTGCCTAAATATAGAACCTTACTTTTTTCACCATTGAATTTCATTTTGTTAGCGCCCAATGTTCAAGTCTGTCAAGATCCTTCTGTATTTTAAGCCTATCTTCTGGACTGTTGGCTATTCCTACTAGCTTGGTGTCATCTGCAAATTTGATGAGTTCCCCATCTACCCACTCATCCAAATCATTGATGAAGATGTTGAAGAGTACTGGGCCTAAAATAGAGCCTTGGGGTACCCCATTGCATACTTCCCTCCATGTAGATGTAGTTCCATTGAGGACTACATGTTGATTGCAGTTGGTCAGCCAGTTACGAATCCATTTGGTGGTGATGCTGTCTAACCCACATTTTTCTATTTTATCAAGTAGTAGATTATGGTCTACTTTATCAAATGCCTTACTGAAGTCCAAATAAATTATATCAACAACATTTCTCTGGTCCAAAATGTTGACACAATTTGTTTTGACCACTAGTAGTGTTCCTTGTGAGTGAAGTACTTGAATGTATTTACAGGTATGAGTGTGGGTGTGTGTTGCATTTGCTCTCCTCCTTTTATCAGCTAAGCCAGGGAAATAGGTGTCACAACCCCTGGTATGCCCAAGCTGATAAAGGAGGAGAGCCTGTGGCTTAGTGGTTAATATAACTGCTTAATATGTAATAGTGGGCATACAGGGGTTGTGACACAATACATACCTATTTCCCTGGTTTAGCTGATAAAGGAGGAGAGGCTGTGGCTTAGTGGCTAATATAACTGCTAGCTGATGAGAGCTAAATAGCTTGAAATAGATCTATACTAAATGCAGCACAAATGTAACAAGGCAACATAAAAAAATGGCTTTCTGCCTGGATGGTTCCCAGAGTGAGCCGATAGACAGAAAAGGGAAGCAGTATGCTCCTTCCCATATTTGGGCATACCAGGGGTTGTGACACAATACACACACACACACACACACACACACACACATACACACAATCTGTAAATATTTTCAAAAATGTTTACTAATATAAAAAATTGGCATTTCTCAGTAGGCTGACCAAAAATTAGAAGAATTCTTAGTCTTACAGTGTGTTTAAGGCATTATGTTTAAGGCATTAAGGTTAAGGCATAATCTTTCATGAGCTACATCTCAGTTCATCACAAAGCTTAAATTTATGCCTTAAAATAAAAAATGAATTAGTTTAAAAGGAGTTGCCGACCCCCTTTTGAATTTTGGTTATCCCACATTAACATAGTTCTCTTCCTAAAATGTTCTCAGTAAACTGGGCATAGCTTTGTATAACATGTGGAAGATCTGTTATAAAAAAAATCTATTGATCTAGACTTGATCTTGAATTTGACATGAAACTATAACCAGAACAGCAGTCATGTATATATAATCCATAGTTCAATAAATTTACTTACCACATTCATATGTTGCAAGCCTAATCTCGGGATTAGCAACACAGCACTCACTGCAGCCACTTTCCCATTTATATTTAAAGTAAAAAATAAAAATAAAATGTTTTGAGGTGTTTTTTTAAAAAAAAGATACAAGTCTTGGAACATCTTGCATGAATTCTCCAGAAAATTAGTTAAGTTAATTTTTGGTCTTTTAGCTTCTTAGAATGGCAGCTCCCATCTTGCAAATATTTGTGATCTTGCCTATATGACACCATTTCATATGTTCACTTGATTCCTGTGCTCTGAACATACATCTATTTTTTGGTAGAGATTATATGAAAATATTATCTTGCTGATCATTCTACTTCGGTAAAGAAAATTAAAACATGTCTCTTATTATGGTGTACAATAATTTGTTTACCTAAAATAAACAGAAAATAAATAAAATACAATATTGTTCACAGGACTGTTTTTAAAACTGTACCAGAATTACATTTCATATTTCTCTTCATACCATTTCAAGAGGACTTAGGTAAGGATTTGTTTAAGTTCTTTATGGCTCCTAAAACCTTTCTCCCTTTTCATTGATCCAATGCAATTTTAAGAAATCAGCAGCAGACTCAAATAAGTGCTACCTCTATTATTTACTACCTCTGTTAGTATCGGAACAAGCAGATTCATCAGAACTTTCCATGTGCTAGATAATTATTATTCTGTCATATGATCAATTACATTTGGAATGCTAAAAGCAAACAAGCTATTGATCTTGAACATGCATTGGCAATGTTTGGCACTAAGAATCTAGCTGGAAAAAATATCAAAGTAATAAAAATGTATTCAATTAAGGGAAATGTATATTACAACAGAATTATATACAACAGTATATAATAAGAATAAATCCCGTTACCAAAAAGAATAATAAAAATACAAAGGAATTAGGATGTATTTGAAATATATTCCTATCTTTATTAGGGATTTTGTTGAAATGCTGTCTGCTGTTTATAGTAATCTATTTTGTTTACTGGCTTTTGATATTAATAAGTACAAAAATAAGAATGGATGACAATAATTCAATGAATCACCTAACCATTACTGGTTTATAATTTTTGCTTCCTCTCTTAGTAAATAACAAGACTGGGAATTGCAATTTAACCTCCTGATTTCCCAGATGACTGTAAACCACATTACCAGAAGAAGGGTTTAAGTTACAGGAGGAACATTTTTTTTCAGCATTTGAAGGACAGGAGTCGGAGTTAGAAGCCACTGAGGGGCCTCCTGCTCCCATTCAAATACTTGATTTTGCCTTTGAATTTTAGTAGTGTGATAATCTAAGTGCTGAGGAGATGCAGGTGGACTATTGGGACAACACTCTTTATTTAAACACTTAAATTAATAGTAATTTTAATACCAGACATTAGAAACAATATTTAGTGAAGTTTAGCTGAAGAGTCAATGCAGTCTGTGAGTTACCTTTTCTACATGTTTGTTGTCTTCAGGTATAGATTTGGCAGTAGCTTTTGAGCCCATGATGAATCGTATTAATTCATCTCTGATTATGGAATATTCCCTCCATGTGTCACACAGGCATCACTATTGTCCCCAGTTGTATACTCGCTGTGCCAGGTAATATTCTGCATTATGTGTGAGAGGGAACTAATCTTTTGTTGGTATCTTCATTTGTGTCTTTCAATGTTCCTTAATCATCCTTAATGCATTTATGCACCTTTTATGACATTCTATTCCAATGTGCGTTTTTGCTCTTGTTTCATTAATGTATTTGTTTGTTTGTCTTATTGGTATGATTCCATTCCAATTCTTCCCTACAAAAATCCTGCCACATTTCTTGGGCTGAGAATGAATTTCCATGGCTGAGAATGGACCTAATATTGAATCTTCTCAGTTTTAATTCAGTAATGACCAGAGTCCGCTGGCACTCCATTTAGTTATAAAATTGTAATATGAATATTTTCTATGATAATAACTATGACATTATTATGCTGTCAGTATTTACTATTTTAATGTTTGGAGTTTGGGCTACTGCAGGATTTTCATATAGTATATAATACCTAATTTTGTGTGTGATTCTTTCCTGATTCACTGGAATGGCTTTTCGACATGAGAATTGGTGGTTTATCTTACGGAATTTGTACTTGTGAAGAGAAAAATGTCTCTGACATGCTAGTTACTAACTTTGTGATGATGATCATGAAACTAATGTAATTTGTTGTTGAAGGAAGAGAAACATTCTCTCAAAAGCAGTTTGAAATGTCAGCACTGAGATGCTTGTTTAGTTTCTATGGTAACTGGCTAAATGTGCAAGTGTCTTCTCATATCTCTACTTCGAAACATATTTAAAAGGCATTTAATATTGAAAGAAAGAAGAAAATTGCATTACTATCACATTTATCAACGTCACATGCTTATGCCATATAGTTCTTAAAACAAATCATTTAATTAGATGGGTTTCTTCGCATTCTGACAGGTAGTCAATGAGTTGGGAGTAACCAATCATTAATTGACCACCAGAGGTCATCTTAGACCTTTTAAAATAGATCTTGGGTTCGTTAGTGTACGGCATTTAGTGAAATTGGGGTTAGCAAAACAAAAAGACAGAGACAACAAGAAAGAAAAATCCAGCTTTTTTTAGTTCTCTTATAACATAATTAGTGGAATAGGTAAGCAATATAATGAATGAATAAAGGCTGGCTAATTTAAAACTTTAATCTTTGAAGGACCTTTGGCTTATTTAAAGATTTCTGCCCAAAAATCCAGTGTTTGAAACTTTTTACAATCACCAGCTAGAAAAACATAAATCACTCTTAGCAAGAACTGAATACACTTTCCATTCTATGTGTAACTTACTATTATAGCTTGCTTTATTTTTTTTAAAAAAGTATAGTTAATTTTACATTATGTATACAAATATATTTCAGGAAGCCTATGGCCAGTTATACAAATAGTATTTTTGTACATCTAAACACGTGTGTGCTTTATATAAAAGAAAATATACAAATATATAAATACTAGTAGTATTTGCAACTAGCAATTTCTACTTTGACAAGAAAAACCAATTTACATTCAAATAATTGAAACAATAATTGTTATCCAAAAATCCAAATACCTGAAGAAATAATGTGTGTTGGTAAAAAAATATATTATTTCATCAAGCATTTGTTGTGATATGGGTGAATAATAATAATAATAGACCAGAAATCAACTCAAATGTTATCTAGGAAGCTTTGTGGAGGTTTGTCCAAAGGAGCTCATAAAATCCATCATCAATCTGAATCAAATCTCATCCCATTCTTCTATGTTCTATCTATGGAAATATATATTTTAATAGTGGATTATCCTATAGATATCATAGAACATCTTTAGGAGTGCATTTTTATGTGGCCCTGGATCTTAAGAGTCTATTGTTGCTTAATTACCATTATTGATAGCTGGCAGACAGGGGTGGGTTTCTCGCCCCGTTCCAACCGGTTCGGTTGGAACAGGGCTGGCGGCGTCCTCGTGCACGCGCGCGGTGCACGCATGCGTACTAGCATCTGTGCGATGCTCCAGCTGCTCCTGGAGGATCGCGCAGGCGCTGTACGCGTCCTGCGCATGTGTGGAAGCGCAGAACTCGTCAAAACCGGGTAAGAAGCGTGGGCGGGCGGCTGGGCCCTTCGCTGTTCCCGGAAGTTACTTACTTCCGGGTTCGCTGACCAACCAGTTCGCAGGGACCGCCACGAACCGGTTGAAACCCACCCCTGCTGGCAGACATGACAGAACTTTATTTTTTAAATGCTGAAATATCCTTCTTCACTTCAAGGGAGGAGTTAGAACTTAGCAAAACTGAGGATGCTTCAAAAACCTATAAAACTTGAATTATATTTCTTGTTGAATTGTAAAATTGTTTGTTTTATAACTGTTAGATCATGTTAATCAAATATGGCTGTATGGATAAATGATCTCAGTCTTGGCATGTTCCAAGTAATAATTCATATTGCTTAATTCATATTACAATAATTCAATAAAACATTAAGCAATCTTTCTATACATTCACCTTATATTCACATACTACTTTCCTCAACTTCGCTAAACTGATTTGATTCTCATATTGTGCACCTGGTGATCCCTATATGTAAAATCTGTGTTTCTTGCTTGAAGCAGATAAATAATTCTGTTTGCAAAAAATTATTAAGTTATATCTTTAAGTACTGTGTTTATCCATAGAATTCCCTAACAAGCTGGTCCCATGCTAAGAGTCCCAAATAGAAGAAATATTTATTTTAATAGACTTTTATTAGCTTTTACAATTTGTTTTATTTTGTGAGCCACTTTGGGAAGACTGTTGTCTTCAAAGATGACAAAGAACTGGATTCAATTAAATAATCAATACTCTTCTTAAAATAATAAGAAAGTCTTGATGAAATGTACAATAAAGAAGTCTTTTGTGAGCCATAGTGCTAAGCCGTTGTTAACACTTCTTGGTAAATGTGCAACTCTCATCATTCAAATATTTGGTACAGGTACTAAAAAAAACTCCGTAATCTGCCTATAAATTGTTTATTTCATAAAGTACAAAATACATTATTGCTAAATATGAAGAAAGTAAGTCCATGGTATTTATTTATTATTAAATTTACAATATATGCCACCCATCTCACTTTTGCAGCAATCCTGAATGGCTTACAAAATGATAAAAAGACAAAATGATTAACATTACAAAAGATTAAATGAAGACTAAAAACCAAGACAAGCAGCATCGAGGTGGAAGAGATCTTCTCTCTACCCTATCAGCCACTCTCAGCATAAAGCATCCCTATCAGTACCCCAGGCCAGCTGGCAGAGCCAGGTTTTAAGGCTCTTCCTGAAGGCCAGGAAGGTGGGAGCTGATCTCACTTCTCACCTATTACAAAGGCTGGGCCATATGTTATATAAGACTATATTTTTCCAATAAACTGGATGGATTCCTATTGAAACAAGTGAGAACTATTTAGTTTTTTGATAAAAGAAGCATGGAATCTGTCAGAAAAGAGAAGCCAATATTTAGTTTACCAGCATTACGAGAGTTACGAAGTCATGAAAAGGCAGGCATTTCATATTGAATATAATGTACATAATATCATATCATATATTGTATATAATGTACATAACATGGCAAGGTATTCCATTTTTTCCATATTTTATTCCTTTAAAAAAAAAGTTATGGCAGGGTATTCTTTTATAATATTATTCATGTTTAATCTTATCTAACTAGTATTACAGCTTGCAAATTCAGTTTTTTGGGGAATGAGGAGTGTGCTTTTTTCGTGATTAAACAGTGATGTCTCTTTCCATGTCCCCACAGCTGCTTTAGAAACTTTTCCAAGGTCATGTTCACACAATATGTGGAGATAATTGGGAACAGATCCTGAAGCAGCTGTGCAAGCCTGGAAAAAGATGCAGCTGCTTTAGTGATTCAAAAAAGGGCCCAACAAATTTCTGTAGAAAGTCTGGCAAGCCACTTTCAGGATCAGAAAGATTTCCAACTTCTAATAAATAGTAATTGTAATATATAATAGCATATGATTCAGAGAAAATATATCATTACTTGATAGCTCATGAAATGCCCACATATCTTGTACTACATATTTTTCTAAATATTATATGCAGTTACAGAGTGTGGTGTACATGCTTTGGTATGTGAAAATGATCACTAAGAAGTGATATCAATGTGGTACCATATATTTGAATTTAAGTAGCACATAAATACTGTGGGTATGTATATTTAGATACATGTATACATATGTGCATATATACATGTACATTTATAAATTGGAAATCCTGAATTGTTCAATAAGCAAGCCTAAGATACTAAATCATATTCCTTGATATAACCAATCCGTATATTCCACTTTCCTAATTGATTTGCAGCCTAATAACTAGTTTGTGACTTCATATGAGAAAATTTCCCATTTCAAAATGCTCAGACTAGTGCAGAATGTGTAAGTCAAAAGATATGCAGTTAGAATTGTATTGATATTGCAACTGTAGTTTTTATTTGTATAATTTTGGTATGCCACAGTTCGACATAGTATGGAAGATTTCTGGATACCATTGTTTTCATAGCAATTTAAAACAAAATGCTTGTCCATTGGTAGCATTTTAAAGTGATAAAATTATAAATAGTTAATGAACCTTGATCAATAATGCTAACCAATGATAACAATAATACAATATTTGAAAATAATCCTTGTCTTTAGTGTCATATATCAACTATCAGCTTAGTTAAATATGAATAATAAGTCAGTTTGATACATACTGCAAGTACGGTAGTTGCGTTTCCTGAAATCAGTAGGTCTCTGAAGATGACTCAGAATGTATTGAATTTCAGATTATTTTAATTCAGGGAAAATCTCTCAGCACATTTTTTAAAGCCTTGTCAACCTGAAAATGTAAAATTACGCTATATCCTAAGCAAGGCTCCCTGGCTTCAGAAAAATTAGAGGCGAAGGCCAGGCTCAGGAACAAGCATGAAGCTAAGGAATTCAATAATGTAAAAGTCTTTACTGAGTGCAATGAAGAGGTAGAGCTACAGCTTTTATGTTCTTTATAAAACTACCTCATAGCTTCATCTCTGAGTCTTTTAAGTCCTGACATTGCTTTTTTCTACCAGAACAAGGCCTATCGGTTCCTCTCTCATCTAGTCTGACTCTTTACTTCTTTATGATCCTTGACTTGGCCAGGCCAAGAGTCTTCTTAGAAAATTATGTTTCCTTCCTTTGTATATTCCTTTTTTCATTTTATGTAGTCTCTCTTCCTGTTTATTTCTTATTTTTCTTTAAACGTATGTATTTAACTGAAACAGGGCAGAACTATTTCTTTCACTACTGATACTACAGTAAAGGTACTCTAAGAAACACCTTTCCCATTGACCATATTCTTGAAAACAAGAAAAGTCAATATAAATCTATCCTTAAATAATTGGGCATATCTCCTGCAATCATGTTTTCATTATACTTGCACAATTATGTATAGGACAGAAGAATACTGTATCAGTTCAATTTTAAAAATCCCCTAGATTTCTAATGCCTTCTCTTTGCTTTATGACATATGTGTTCAGAAACTCCCCACTTTTTCTCTAATCAGATTGTTATAATAATTAGAAATGACTTCTGGGGTATTCAGTTACAACTGTATTTTTATTTTATATCAGAGCTGGTTGTTCCACGTAGGTACAACATATCATATTTCATTCCAGAAATTTTTCTGCTGTTGAATCTTAAAGTAAGGCATTTATTTCTTTTATATGCAATATATTCATCATAACTGGAAGGGCAAACTTTATTATAAATGTAGCTCAATCACGTAAAGATATATTTTAAGTTCCTAGTTCAAATGAGACCGCATCCACCCAAAGCTTGTTTAAATATGCATTGCATTTAATCTGTCTTGTCTGTTGACAATTAACACAGCTCATGTTTAGAGTTAGGGTTAGGGTTATGTGCTCATGTTTAGATAATAATCGGTACCTATTTCAGTTATTAGATTATATTTTCATTTTTAAAATTGTTTAACAACCCTTATACTATTTGTTCCAGTAGCCTTCAATATATAATTATATGATTAATTTTAATCATAGGATTAAAAAGGAATTTGCAGTTATTTTGACTATTAATTCTACCAGTGGATTGGTTCAAAAACTAAGGATAGTTGTGCTGATGGGTAATCTGAATGAAAGACTTTGATTTGGTGCTACGTTTGCTGTTAAATCAAAACTCTGTCATATTATGATGTAAATCCAAATACTGGTAGCTGAGATTGTACTGTATAGCAATGGCTGAAGAAAGACACTTTTCTTGTTGCTTATATTAATTTACATATTATTGTATTAAGCCTTTACATTAAAATGAATTAAGTAGTTTGCATCTCCTATAACCATCCATCATCTCTGCATAAGATTTTATGCTATCTTGCAAAATGTCCATATTTTATCGCTTATTGGTGTTTTTTGTTTATCTATTATACTTACATTATTTAAAACAAAAATAGAATCCTAAATTATTATTGTTATTCTTAAAAGGATAATCTCATTTGTAGGGTAGAAGACCATGATGATCTCACCCCAATCTTTTTACGGCATAATGATACTCTAAGGCAAACCTATGGAGACTATTTCCTTGCTGAACTGATAGAAGCTCAAGATGAAAATAATCTTGCTGTAGTTTGTGAGGTAAGCATTTGATAGTAATAGAGAGTTACTAGATAAACTACTTGTCTGGTTTTTTTAAATGACAAATTGGATTCATTTAAGATATCTCATAATATTTCACCCCTAGTTTGATTAGGATTGAAATTGCTCCCTATCATTTTGACCCAGCCTATGGGAAATCATAGCCGGTCACAAGCCCGGATAAATGGGGAGTGTTGGTTCCCGTGGCGACGGAACCGTGAAACAAGCTGAGAATCCAATGGCAGGACAACACACGGATAAACAACTCTGTAATCCGTGACGTTCTGCCTTTGGCCTTCACAATGCAACGGTCACTGCCTTGTGGACGTTGACATTTACGAAGATTAAGTCCAAAAGTAAGTCCTATCATTTTGTACTGTATGTAGGCAGCAGATTTAACTATAGAAGGTTGCCTGTGGGCTTCTGTGGGTTCTAAATGAAGGATTCCTAAGCTTCTAGAACTTCAATTAACTGTCCTTTACAACTCCTAAAAAAAGTAGAGACATAAATACATGCCACCTTACTCAAAACAGATTATTTATCATGTTTTTTTCTTTTATACAGAGCTTCAATTCAGATTCCTTCTAGGCTTTTATTTATATTACATGTCAGATAATAATCTTGTTGAGATTTACTGGTGATACGGTTCTTCTCCATCTTGGTGGAGATAGCATCCAGGATTGGGTTGACATCATCTGTGAATTTTCAAGCATGAATTTTAGTACAAGAAGTTAAATGGTATCTTCTCTTACCTTCTAAGAATCCATCTTTTTTGGTTGGGTGGAGGAACTTAACAGCATTTTTAATGGATGTTTCAGGATAATGGCGTAGCAGTTGGGTTCATGAGTATATGTTCTGAAGTGAATGTACAGCTGCTTCATGACTGCTTTGACTTGAGACTTTTCCACGGACTTTGCAAACCACATCCAGATGATATACTTAAACCACCATGCATTTCAGTTGGAATTACAGGTGAACTCAAAATATTTTGGGAAATTTAACTTATTGCTAAAAAATGCATTGTGCTAATACATTTCCTAGCAGGGTGATAATACTCTTAAAATGTATTAGTAATAATTTTCCTAGAGGAAACTGCATAAGAAACAGTGTATGAAAAGTAAATACTAGCAATATTAACTTTGGAAAAACATAAATTTTACAAAAAAAAATGTGTTAGATTAATTGACATTTTTAATAATAGCTAGTTTTTAAGTTTCTTAAAAGTTAATTTGTTTATTAGGCATCAGGCGATTTTAAAAAATCAGCTGCTGATTTCCTTGTAAGTTTTTGAAGATCCCTGCTTCAGTGGAATATACTGTAACTCTATATCAGATAACTCCTACTTTACATGCCTTTCGGTTATCTCTCTATCTAAAGAATGTGGTACATATTTCCAAGACTAGCCATTCTCCCTGTTGGTATAAATATATTCTATGCAGGTGTGATGTCTGTCTTGGGCCCTCAGAAATAAAGCCCAAATCAGGCCTACATGGTCAACTGCATGTCTGGCATGTCTCTATAGATCAGTGATCAGAATGGGACTGTTCTCCTCCTACCCTTCACCGCCACTTTTTCACCCCCAGGGTTTCTCCCCCAATCATCTATCTCTGCCATTTCGCCTCTGCTGTTACGGCCCTAGCTGTTCGTCCTGAGTAATGGGACTCAGCCTCTTCAGTGCCAGGCCCTTCCTCACGGGCCTTTGGGAGAAATACTCTTCACCCCGGCCTTTTGGGCTCAAGAGACCGTTAGCTGCCAGCTAATCGGAGAAAGGGAAGGAGAAAGAGAGAGGGAGAGGGAGGGAGAAAGTGTTTTGTGTCGAGTTCCCAGTTGCCTTGGGTCAGAGCTAGAAAATCCTTAGCATTTGCATTCCCCCCACCCTGAAATGTTGTGGAATAGCTAGACAATCCTTTGCATTCCCTCCACCCCAAAATGTGGGGAATAGCGAGAAAATCCTTTGCATTCCTCCCCCCCAAAAAATGTTTGCTTTTCAAAACTCCTGTTTTGCTATCTGTAAGATGTCCTGGTGATATCCTTTCCACATACAAACTTTTGTTTCAAAACTCTTGTTTTTCTATCTGTGAGATATCCTGGTGGTACCCTTTCCGCATACCAACAACATAACTGTTAGAGTTTGCATGTGGCTTTTCAAAGCTCCTGTTTTGCTATCTGTGAGATGTCCTGGTGGTACCCTTTCCACACACAAACTGGCAAATTCACTTGCTCCCCAAAGATGGAAATGGTAAGAAGAACTAATATAAAGAACATTCCATCAATTCCATAGGGACATAAAACCAGGATATTAATATTTAAATTTGATACTTTAACACAATCACTATCTCAATGTTATAGAAAACCAATTTCAGGGTTTTTAAGGCCCTCTCAGCACAAAGAAATATTCCCCAACATTTGGGGGGGGGAGGAATGCAAAAGATTTCCTACTTATTCCCCACATTTTGGGGTGGGGGGGAATGGAAAGGATTTATTAGCTATTCCCCAACATTTTGGGGTGGAAGGAATGCAAAGGATTTTCTAGCTATTCCACAACATTTCAGGGTGGGGGGAATGCAAATGCAAAGGATTTTCTAGCTCTGACCCGAGGCAACTGGGAACTTGACACAAAACACTTTCTACCTCCCTATCTCTCTCTTTCTCCCTTCCCTTCCTCTGATTGGCTGGCTGGGGTGAAGAGTATTTCTCCCAAAGGCCCGTGAGGAAGGGCCTGGGATGGAAGAGATTGAGTCCCATTACCCAGGACGAACAGCTAGGGCCATAACAGCAGAGGTGAAATGGTAGAGGTGGAAGACTGGGAGAGAAACCCTGGGGGTGAAAAAGAGGCGGTGAAGGGTAGGAGGAGAACAATTCCTAACCCTCAGTGATGGCTAACCTTTTTCCCATCGCACGCCAAAAGCGGGAGAGTGCCCACACCCATAATTCTATGCGTGCAACTCCCCTGGCCACGCACATGCGCGCCTGACCCCACCCTGCCCCCTGTTTTGGTGTGCGATGGACCCATTTTTCACCCTCGCAGGCTCTAGAGGCTTTCTAGGAGCCTGGGGGGGGGGGCAAAAACGGCTTCCCCCGCCCCGCTCGGAGGCCCTCCGGAGGACGAAAAACGCCCCTACGGGGAAACCAGAAGTTCAGGAACGGATTTCCGGTTTGCCCATAGAGCCATTTTTTGCCTTCTGGAGAATTCAGGAAGCCCGTAGGGCTGTTTTTCGCCCTCTGGAGGCTTCAGGAGGCTTCCATGAAACCTATGCAGGGAGAAAAATGGCCCAACGCACAAACCGGAAGTCTGTTCAGGGAAGCCTCCGGAGGGTGAAAAACGGCCTAAAATGAAGGCTGAAGTCGCACACTGGAGCTGACAGGGCAATGCCTTGCATGTCCTAACAAATGGCTCCGCGTGCCACCTGTAGCATGCATGCCATAGGTTCGCCATCATGGCTATAGATTAAACAAGGCATTTGGCTAGGCCAAGATGATGGGTAGAGGTGGAGCAGCAGATAAATGTAGGGTGTGTACAAATACATCCTATATGCTTAGTGACCACTGGATTGCAGCAAAAAGCTTTAGTGATGCACCAGATTTCTGCAAATCTGATCTGATAACACTAATACTGATGCAATGTGCTGCCATCACTAATACTGATACCCCCTGTGCTCTCTTAAATCCACCCACACACCAACAAAGATCTAAATTGCCACTATTTTATATGGGTACAGCTTTTAGGTATCAGAAGAGATATCATCCCTCAAATGTAGTTACTAGCTCTTTAATTGATCACAAATGTTGGGATAGAATGATCCATCTGAGAGATTTTTTTTGTACCCAAGCAGCTGTACTTGGCTCCTTATTCCCTTATTCTAGGTTTTTACTAATGATTATTAAAAAATTTGCAGTTGTCATGAATGCATAAAATTTTTAATTTGCAATTATCATGAATTTAAAAAAATACTGTCTCTGAAGTTTTGAAAACTAAAATGGATAATTATAAAAAATTGAGCATAGGTTATTAGACATCACTACCTAGAAGAAAGTGCTGTTAAGCTTAAAGGTATTTCATTCTGAGTAGACTTATTAGGAATCCACATTTCAGAACTGATTTCCCCTGCCGAAAGTTTAAAAAATGTATAGAACTGAATATAAAAATAAGTTCATACTATAAGAAAACTGCTAACTTTATAATTTACTTTATGCTTTATTTTCTCTTTCTTCCATTTCCTCATTCACAAGATGAAAACATTAGCTTAGGAAGTCAAAGAGAAGCGATTATGGATACCCAGAATATAGAAATTCAGGTAAATATCTGCAGGAATACTTTAATGCTGAAAATTAAATCTTCCTTAAGAAGTTGGACTTTCATATTGTGCGTGGCAATTAAACTAAGTTTTGGGTTTAGCTTTGTTTTTGAAAGCTGAATATAGCTGAAGAATAATAAATGTTATAATTGTAGTCAGGTTTACATAATTTTTCATGGTTACATTTAAGTAGAATCCATGGATGTGAATGTATTTCCAATTATTTCACATATATACATAGCTGCTTCTGATTAAATGGGCTCTAATACCTTGTTTCCCCGAAAATACGACAGGGTCTTATTTTCTTTTTACTTACAAAGTATGGCCTTGGGCTTATTATAGGGGAAGGTTTATTGTTTTGGAATTGCTGGGCGGCTGCTCCCTTGTGAACTGGCTCCCGAAGAGCCAGGCACAGCTTCAGGGGCAAAGCAGCCATGAGGTGACCAAGCGCACGAGCAACCGCCCGACAAACCCCCTCTCCAGCCGGGCAGAGCACCAGTCACTGACCTAGGGGGTATCCCTAAGGCACCAAGCCATGTGGCGCTCTGCCTGCTCCCCAGCTCCCGCGGCTTGGCACATTAGGGATACCCCCTAGGTCAATGCATGGAGCTCTGCCCAGCTGGAGAAGGGGGTTGTGTGAGCGCCTGTTCAGCCCCCAGCAGGCATACCTCCTAGTCTCAACATGTCCGGGCCCAGCTCTCCCTGCAGCAGCCACCGCTGCCGCCGCCACGCTCCAAGCATAACATCTTTTCTGGTTCCAAACTCCAAAACTCGGCTGCCGAGTCTTCCAGCAGCGGCCGCTCTAGGAGTGCGCTCTATGGTTGTGGGCTGGCTGCTGGAAGACTCTCTGTCCGGAAGACACCCCCCCCTCCGGCCAGGCAGAGCGCCATGTACTGATCTAGGGGGTATCCATAATGTGCCAAGCTGGGAAGCGGGCAGAACACCACGTGGCTTGGTGCCTTAGGGATACTCCCTAGGTCAGTGACTGGTGCTCTGCCCGGCTGGAGAGGGGGTTTGCCGGGCGGTTACTTGTGAGCATGGTCACCTCATGGCTGCTTCGCCCCTGAGGCTGTGCCCGGCTCTTCGGGAGCCAGTTCACAAGGGAGCAGCTGCCCGGCAACTCCCTCCTCCGGCCAGGCAGAACACCACTCCCCAACCTTGTGGTATCCCGAAGGCACCAAGCAATGTGAGCGCCTTTCTCCCCCCTGTCTCCTGCTGTTTGGCGCCTTCAGGATACCGCTATGTCGGTGAGCCCGGGGGGGGGGGGGGGGTTGTTCAAGGGATTTATTTTCAGGGGTGGGCTTATATTTTTGCCCATGCGAAAAATGTGGCAAGGCTTTAGTTTCTGGATAGGTCGTGTTTTTGGGGAGACATGGTAATTTTTAAATTGTATTTGATGTGTTATAATAACTTTATCTGAATTAAGATGAAAAGTATATGTATATGTTACTGAGCGATCCTAAATGAAGTTAAAATGTTAGCTTTGTTAGATTGTTCCAGACTGAAGAGTTTGAAAGCTGTGTGTATCCTTTTTAAACTTCCAAGCAAACATTTATTTTCGGTAGGTATGTCAGGTCAAGGCTGGAGTAGGCACTTTCAGGTGCCATCTATAGAGAGTGAGATTTGAATTAATTACTTGAACTCCGCCTTGGCCTTTTTATACAGTTCCATTGTTGCCATGACAGGTGATGATTTCCAAAGCAGATGTATCACTCCAAGCAGCACTTCTCACCATCAGCAAATAGATGCTTTTCTAATCATTCTCCCACACTCGACCCACCTTTTACCCATGGGCAGTTTAAGAAGTGTGAAATATAAATAAATATAAAAATGACCAGTTAATATTTTTAAGGCAAAACTTACACTGCATACATGCCAGTGAGAAAGGCATACCTTAAAAACTGAACAAAAGAAAATGCAGGATTAGATTGTCCCAAAGGTGCTTTTTTCAAGAGGCAACTGGACATTCTGATTTTTCTTTGAAGCTGTTTCACTTCTCATCCAAGAAGCTTCTTTAGCTTCTTTAGTCCAGTTGCCTCTTGAAAAAAGCACCTTTGGAACAAGCATGACCTGGATGACTGAGAATCTCCATAGACATAGAGGATTAGATGAGTCTTTAGTTTGCTCAGAAAGGTTATATAAAGCAGTGTTTCTCAACCTTGGCAACTTGAAGATGTCTGGACTTCAACTCCCAGAATTCCCCAGCCAGCAAATGCTGGCTGGGGAATTCTGGGAGTTGAAGTCCAGACATCTTCAAGTTGCCAAGGTTGAAAAACACTGATATAAAGAACAAGCCTTGAGACATTCTGAGTCTTCTGACCACAGAAAATAATGGAAGTTGAAATTCCCTCCTAGGTCCCTTCTTTTTCATTTCAGATCATCAAGGTAGTGAGTTGCTATTTTCATACAACCTTGAGAAAAAGTGAGATGTCTTTTTCAGAATTAAATGAAAATATTTGTTAAAATTCATTGTTCCTTGCCTGGCTGTATATGGAGTAGAGACTGTAAAAAAAAAGAATGCTTGAAATTGTTTATGAAAAACAGAAAAATACATTGTTCTAATATTTTACTGCATTTGTCAGGCGGTATTTTTCCTCAAAACCAACGGAGAGTTTGTATTTTCAGCATGCATATTGAGCTCAGTATCAACAAGAAGGTGTGCAGAGTTCATTGGAAGCATACTATACACAGAAACCCAGTAGTCTTTTTCTATGCTTCATCATAGCCAAAAGGCCAAGGTGGCCATGGCGAACCGGAAAAGTGACATGGTTGCAGCCAGCCAGATGTGGCAAGTTGTCCTATTCCATCTTCATTTAGCAACCACAATTGGCCTGGTAATTGGGTTTTAAGTGAAGTGGTTGTGAACTCACTACTTATCATCTTACTTCAACTGTCCTTTGCTTTTCAGAAAGTTGAAAATGCAGGAGTTGACTGTAAAATTACTTCTTCATCACTGTTGTAATCATGAACCGTTGCTAAACAAGATGGTTGCTAAATGAGGACCACCTGTATACATTGTTGGGTGATGAGAATTCCTCAGTTCTAAAGCATTCTAAATCATGCATTGAGACTGCATGGATACAGAATCCATATTTGCAAAGATAAATGTTCCAAAAATGTTATGAACAATCAAGCAATCCTTATCCCTCACTATTTTCATTTCTCAGAATATTACAATGCAATTTCTGATCACTTATTAAAATATGTGTTCAGAAATGAAAATATTGCCAATGTGTATGTGTACTACACAAAAAGTGATGACTACAACATTTCATAATCCTAAAAAGGTCGTCTACGGCTTCCAAAAGAATGCACTAATACTATTGATTAGCTATGACCAGAAACTCAAATATTGTTTTTAGGACATAGAGAAATATAAATGCTGTTAACAGATTTTTCCCCTCCCCTCCAATTTGTATTCTAACAGAGATCCAGCAAAATTGGAAGCATTTCTTCTCAAGCTTCAAATGCAAGTGAAAGTGCAATATTATCTAAAGAAAGTATTCAGGCAAGTCCTTTGAATCTAATATTTTGGACTCTTAATTTTTTATATCTTACTTATTTATATCTTCTGCATCCACTGTAGGTTTATTTACCGTATTTTTCGGAGTATAAGACGCACCGGAGTATAAGACGCACCAAGGTTTTGAAGAGGCAATTTTTGTAAAAAAGCAGATAGGTAGATAGAGGGAGAGATAGAGGGAGAGAAAGAGAGAGAAATACAGCAGGTAGGTAGGGAGAGAGAGAGAGTGTGTGTGTAGGTAGGTAGGTAGGTAGATAAAAGGATAGAGATAGAGAAATAGAGAGAGATAAATACAGTAGATAGGTAGGGAGAGAGAGTGTGTGTGTAGGTAGGTAGAGGGATAGAGAGAGAGAAATAGAGAGAGATAGAAATACAGTAAATAGGTAGGTGTTTCTGCTGGCACAGCACTTGATCAATGTAATTCTCATCAATCAGAGAGCTTTCCAAAGGGAAAAAAAAGTTTTTGCACTCTGCAAACCTCCCCAAAATGGCCCCTTTTGCACGAAAATGGGCCCGGTTTTTTTATTTTAAAAAAGAGGCATGAATAGCCTTGGGGGGGGGGGGGGCTTTCAGAGTGCTCCTCGGGGGGGGGGCAAAAATGAGCAAAAAACTGCCATTTTTTTTTCAAAAAACTGCCATTTGTTTGCAAAAACAGGCCCATTTTTTGTCAAAATAATTGCATGCATAGCTGTTGTGACTCAGCAGAAGCTTGCTGTGAGTTGTTTTGGGATGCAGGATAACAAGCAGCTGTGGCTCGTTAAGGCTCTCCTCCTGTAGATAAAAGACTGATGGTGCCACGCCTTAGTTGCAGAAGTCAACGTTCCTTCGTCGTTCGTTTGTGAGTTCAGTTCCGTTCCTGTTCGAGTTAGTGTTCATGATTCAAAGAGGGACTTGGATAAGTGATTTGCTTTCTATAAACCTGGTTTGCTGTAAAAGTTGTTTTTGCATTTGCTGTGTAACTTTTTGCCAGAGACTTTATCTATGTTTATTTTGGGCTCGCAGCCAGCTTGAGCCGGGACTGATAAAGATATTTCCTTCGAAGTTCTGTCTGGCTGTCATTTGGGAACAAGTAAGGAGGGGGGTCAGAACACATAGCCTTATGGAGCCTTATAGAGTGCTGCTGGGGGCTGGGGGGGGGGGCAAAAAACAGTCCATTGTTTGCTCATTTCTGCCCTTTCCAGCCTCCAGGAGCTCTCTGAAAGCCTCCATAAGTGTATGCACAGCCATTTTGATGAAAGGACACAGCTTTGGGAGGCAAAAAATGCTGTATTATAAGACGCACCCAGATTTTCAGCCTCTTTTTTGAGGAAAAAGGTGTGTCATACTCCAGAAAATACGGTATATCTTCTAAATCAAAGTTAAGAACTAGATAAGAATTTATGACTTGTGTAGCAATAATTTACAGAGGTGGCCAGAGAATTTTAGTAATGCATACCAGTATGATGCTTTCTAATGCTAGCTAAGTCATAAATTTGTTATAATTCTAGCTTTTGGGAGGCATCTATATTTCTCTGTCTCATGGTGCTTGACTCCATTTCTTTTACATTTTTAAAATGTTTTTCTTATTTTGATTATCCTGAATTTCTGCTTAATATTTTTTATTTCAAAGTTCATTATTTGTTTTCTTACCGTCATTTTCTCCATTATATATTCATTTGAAATCATTCTAGAAAAATATAAATTTGAATCAAACTGGCTTAAATGTTCCATTCATGTACAGAGGATCATTACCCCAAGTCTCATAGGTTGCACAGAATCCTTTAAAGCATATTAAACTATTATTACTTTACATTAATAGGGGCTGAATCTTGGGCCCTGCATTTAGATATTTTTTTAGCTCTTTTGAAGAATAAGAATTTCAGGAAAAATGAAATGCAGTAGATCACCTTTCCTTAGATAATTTCTCTCTTCTTTTATAAAACTTCAAACTCACTAATACAATGTTCCACCCTTATTTGTTTTTTCAAGAAAAAAACGGCCTAGCTACAAAAATATATTGTCATGAGGCAAAGTGGAGATGGTAAGGCATTTTTCTTGGAAATAGAGGTGAAGATGAAGGCAAAACTCAAGTTCCTACTAATAAATAGAAATGTAACTTCAATGTAAGTTCTGTAAACGTAAGTCTTAACATTGAAGTTGTTGTGGCCCAGCAGGAGCTGTTGGAGCTGTCACCAGACTCTGACAGCGAGGGGCCCTATGAGCCGGCTCTGGAGGATGTGGAGGACCCTGGACAGGGTTCCGACTCCGAGCAGGGTGCAGAGAGGCTGGTTGGCCACCAGGAGGCACCTGAGTCTTAGGCCAGTGGGAAGGAGACAAGGGAGAATGAGCCGGACGCCAGCAGTGAGTTGTTTCTGGATGCCTGGCACCGAAGAGCTAATAGGCATCAGGAACACTTGTGCAGTTACAGGAGGTAATTGTACTCAGCTGGTGGTCATTAGGCTCCTCTCCAGACTATAAGAGGACGGCTTGTGCACATGCCCCTCTTGCAGAAGTCAACACAGGAACTAATGTTGGAGAACATTATGGTGAGCTTGGCAGGCTGGATTGCCGCCAGGGCTTCTCTGCGGTGGTTTGCTGCCAAGGACCTGTCTGTCTGTTAATTAAATGCCGTAACCTACCTTTGGCTCGGAGTGAGTTGGTGTGGGACGAGGGGGGTCAGAACAGAAGTTTATGGAAAACCCACACAGCGAGATCAGTATTTACATTTTGATTTTCACAACCCAGTGGAGCTCAAAATGGGAGTGATCAAAACCCTACTCCACCAGGCTGAAAATTTGCCCATCAGTGAAGAGGGAAAAGAAAAAGAACTAAAACATGTCAAGGAATCCCTCACAACTTATGGTTATTCTGACTGGTTCATCATCAAATCCAGAAAAAGATCCAGCAGGAGTTCTTCCATTACAGACAAAGAAGAGAACAACAAACATAGCAACATTATCATTCCATAGGTTGCAGGAATATCTGAAAAGCTCAGGAGGATTTTCAACCAGTAGAACATACAAATACACTTTAAACTCAAGAATACACTAAGGCAGAATCTACCCCATGAATAAAATACACAGACAAAAGCTGAACAATATGATATATGCAATACAATGCAGTGAGACATGTGTACATTGGTGAAATAAAACAAGTACTTCACAAGTGCATGTCACAACATAGGAGATCAAACCCATCAGGACAAGATTCAGCATTTGAGAAAATAAAGTCACTCTCTTGAATACCGAAAAGTCCACATTTTGGATAGAGAGGATCATTGGTTTGAAAGAGGTATAAAAAAAGGCCATTTGCAGCAGTGCCAAGAAGATTCCACAACCAATTGCATCCTGAGGGCAAAGATAAAGCTCCAAGTGGCTTCAAGAGCTCTCACAGAGAGTGGACCAGATGACTGCAAAGAAATACAATCCTTCCATCATCCCCTAATTTGATCAGAACCTATCCTATCATTCCAACACCACCCAGTCTCAATTATCAGTACCTCTTCTTCCATCCTTCCCTCTCCCCCCCCCCCCCCCACGCCTCCATCACAACTGATGAAGTTTCTTGGATGATAAATGAAATGTTTTGTTCTTCCTCAAGGGAAAAAACAGTCCAGTTGCCTTTTGGGGCAAAAAAAAAGCACTTTTGAGAGAACGATGACTTGGATAACTGAGAATCTCCATAGACAGTTTAGATTTCCACTACTTTAAATTTATGCTTGGGCATTCTCAGTACTTTATATATTTCATTCCAGATTAATCTACGTTTTCTTTTAAATGTGAACAACACAGAATACAAATGTTTTGTATGTTTCCTAGGATCCCTGCCTTCTTAGATAAAATTTGTAAGTTTTAATAAAACCAATCCTGGAGATTTTTACCCCAAAAGATATACATGCATAGCATAGATGCATGTGAGCATGCAAGAATTCTTTCAGACACCATACTTCCAAAAGAAAATAATAATTTAATTACTTATTAGTGGTTAAAGTTAATTGCCTTTAAAATGAAGCATCCTATTCGTGTAAGTGACCTTTTGTGGTTATATACAAACACCAATCATTTTCACATGGAAATTGCCTATATACAAGGACACATACACAATTCTAGAAAAAGAGATTACAAAAATCTGGGTGGAGTCATCATAAACTATGTTTCTCTTTAAGTTCCCATTGAGTTCAAGGCTCTTATTACCAGGAAATTAAAAATTGGAAGCTTCTGTGATAGAGAAAGATTTACTTACTTCAACACTCTCCACCTAAACTAAGGTAGAAACTGGAAAATGAATCTTTTTTTCTGTTTGCAAAAGGAAATATCAAAACAATCTAGGAATCAAACACAAGAAAACATATAGCAATAGCAATAGCAGGTAGACTTATATACCGCTTCATAGGGCTTTCAGCCCCCTCTAAGCGGTTTACAGAGTCAGCATATCGCCCCCAGTCTGGGTCCTCATTTCACCCACCTTGGAAGGATGGAAGGCTGAGTCAACCTTGAGCCGTTGAGATTTGAACCGCTGAACTGCAGATAGCAGTCAGCTGAAGTGGCCTGCAGTACTGCACTCTAACCACTGCGCCACCTCGGCTCTTGCACTCTCACTCTGTAGTTGTCCCACTGAGTTCAGTAGTCCTTCACAGATATACATGCATATTCAAAGAGGATAACAACCTAAGTCACCCCTCTCTTTGATTCACTGATTAAAGGGGAATATATGCAGTAAAGAGCCGTTCCATAGAAGCTGTCAGATTATCTGGATTTTCAAAATCCTTATTTATGTGAAGAATTTTCATGGATAAAGTAGTCTCTCCCCTACAAACATTTACCTCCTATACATGCAGGACATCAGAAGAGAAAGTCTAGTATTCTACATCTCCTATGACATTACAACAGTGGGTTCTTACCTTCTTCTGTGGTCCTTTCAGTCAGCAAATTTGAACTTTCTACCTACTATTTTCAATGGGGTCTCTTCTATTTCAATAGTCTTTCTACTTTCAACTAAAGTAAAATGATATGGCCAGTTTTGAGAGGCGATTAATAGAGAAAATGCTTATCTTTGGCAGTAAGAGAAAACTTATCCAATGCTATAAAATATTTTTGAGATTAATTTGATCCAGTAAATATATTAATATTGAGCATATTAATCCTGTAGCTCATTCCAGTTGTTTTTTTAGTGCTGCAACAAATTTATCTAAAGTGAGCAGTCACCATCTTGAGCTTCTTGATTTACTTTCACCCTATTGCAAATTCAGTATGTTATCTTCCAGTATGCTCTTTCAAAAAGTACTTCTTATTTTTGAAACAGAGATTTGTCAATACATTATTAGGATACTGTAAATGTTTCCATTTTATTTTCCTATTAATCCTGCTTAAAATTATTCAGTAGAATGTTTTGATTCTAGATGCATTTCTTCTACATAGAAATGTACATAGTACATAGAAATTCACTGGTTTGACAATAATTTATTTATTTATTTATGGCTGATTAGTAGAAATAATTAGCTAGATCTTGCTGGTTTGAACTCAGTATTTTGAGATTTCAAAATACACACCTTTGTTACCAAGAGTAAAATCACATCTGTTGACTCCATGTATTGCCTCATTAGAATAATTAGCATACAAATTTTGTAAAAGTGTCCACTCTTGTTGCAATAATTACATTGAACCCCCTTAGTAGGACACTTTATATAGGTAGCATAGAAGTTGCCATGAAAACAAAATTTCTCCAACCATTGACTCTGTTACATTGCCTGCTTTTTAAATATTAAATTTTTAAATACTTTTTCTTCATAGCCATATAAATATTTGATTATATTGTCTTATTCATCATTTATACCACGTTAACTTTATATAAGTTCATTATTTTGGTTTCTTCCATAGCTCTGTCTATTCATGTTGAACGAGCACAGTTGTTATTGATTATTATTATTTATTTGAATTTATATACCCCCAACTTCAATGGACCCTTACTTTTCTTACGGTATGTTCCAAAACTAAATGCTCTCAAATATGGGCCATAGCTTTTTTCAAATTAACTAAAGTCATATTTTCAAAATTGTTCAAATCAATTATTTTTGTTAAAATAACAATGTATTGTAATATTGATTGTTTGATCTTTTGTTCACACCAATGAAATTTATCATTTTATTTCTATGTGTTCTTACATTAAAAATATATGAGTACCATCTTATCTATCAATTGATAAGAAAAAACTATAACATACATACAGCATTTTTTACTTTTAAGGAGTACCATATTTTTCAGAGTATAAGACGCACTTTTTCCCTCAAAAAAGAGGCTGAAAATCTGGGTGTGTCTTATACACTGAATGCAGCTTTTTTTTGCCTCCTGAAACCCTGCCCCTTCACCAAAATGGCCATGGATAGCTTGTAAGAGGCTTTCAGAGAGCTCCTGTTTGTTTTCTCATGTTTGTGACTTGTTTGTCCTCCCTCCCCTTGAGTTGTGAGCCGCCCTGAGTCCCACCAGGGAAAAGGGCGGCATACAAGTAAAGCATCTCAATCTCAATCTCTCAATCTCAATCTCCTGGGGGCTGGGGAGGGCAGAAATGAGCAAAAAATGGAGCGTTTTTTGCTCAATTTTGCCCCGCCCCAGCCCCCAGGAGCACTCTATAAGCTTCCTAATGCCTTTTTTTTTTTTTTTAAATGGAAACCACTGGGCTGATTGGATAGTTTTTGAGTGTAGAGAACCAAAGAGGAACAGAAACTGCTTCTGAATTAGGAGGTCTTCTAATTCCTTTAGACAAAGTCTTTGTCGTCGTCTTTTTCTTTGTCTCCTCCTCTGTTCCTCCTCTTCCTCCTCCTCTTCCTTTTCAGATCATTGAACGCCACTTTGCACGGTCAACTGCGTCTCCAGGTTGCAGACCTGCGATTTCCATATCTTTGTTGATGGTGTCTTGCAATCTCTGTTTTGGACACCCGCGAGGTCACCGGCCATTGACTTCTAGTTGATAGGCAGTCTTGTCCACAGTGCAAAATGCTGCTCTCTGGACATGTCCGTACAAGTGGAGTTATCCTTCCCTCATTTTCTCTATAATTGGTGTCATACCAAAATGTTGTCGAATGATGTCCTTTGTGATGTGGTCAAGAAGGGAGATGCCCGATATCCAATGGAGCATTTGCATTTCCATGGCATTGAGTTTGGACAAAGTGTTCCTACTAAACCAAATGGAGGCATATCTATTTGGAATCAAATGTACTATTTAATAATTAGTTGTATCTGCTGGTCACAAGGAACTACTGGTATCCCACTATAAATCTCTATTACAATTTGTCTGGAGACAAGAGCCTTAAGGCATAATACATACTGAGAAATTGTACAGAAGTGCTCAGTAAGTAGTGCCATCTGATGGTCATAAATAATAATGTACTAAGAATCCTATCCAAAGTAAGGTCTGTTATGGGATGGTCAGAGATAAAAGTGCAAGACTTTCCACTGATTTTGTCCTGATGAAAGGACTGGTCTGTTTAAGGAGTGGCCTGCTGCCTAATCTTCAAGGTTGCCAGATTTAGCATATTATTGCATAAAGTCTGAGGAAATTGGGCCTTTGCTCCAGCTATGCATTGCACAGGGTTTGGCAGTTTATTTAACTTTTGTTACACTCCTGCACAGGGTTCAGAAACAAAGATGTGGCAGCTACATTTGACAGGATAGATACAGGGTGGGGCATAACCTTTTCCTAGGGGGTCACAGCAACACTTGTAATAACAACACAAATAATTCATACACCATTCGAAAGCCCATCAAAAACTGAGTTTATTGACACGATTTAATAGTCAGTATGACCACCATTAGCCCTTCGAACAGCATTCAAACGAGGTGGATAAGAACACAACAAATCTTCAAACAGTTCCGTTCGATTTTCCAGATTTTCCAGAGGGTGGGGCATAACCTTTTCCTAGGGGGTCACAGCAACACTTGTAATAACAACACAAATAATTCATACACCATTCGAAAGCCCATCAAAAACTGAGTTTATTGACACGATTTAATAGTCAGTATGACCACCATTAGCCCTTCGAACAGCATTCAAACGAGGTGGATAAGAACACAACAAATCTTCAAACAGTTCCGTTCGATTTTCCAGATTTTTCAACACAGTTTCCAAATTCATTCTCAAAGTTTCAACCGAAACAAATTTAACATTTAATAGCTCATTCAATTCAGTTTTTTATGGGCTTTAAAATGAGGTGTCGCGGAAGTTGTAAACTGCTGTCGATCTTGCTGTGACCCCCTAGGAAAAGGTTATGCCCCGCCCTCTGGAAAATCTGGAAAATCGAACGGAACTGTTTGAAGATTTGTTGTGTTCTTATCCACCTCGTTTGAATGCTGTTCGAAGGGCTAATGGTGGTCATACTAACTATTAAATCGTGTCAATAAACTCAGTTTTTGATGGGCTTTCGAATGGTGTATGAATTATTTGTGTTGTTATTACAAGTGTTGCTGTGACCCCCTAGGAAAAGGTTATGCCCCGCCCTGTAGATGTGGGAGTTTTGATCATTCCTGTCCTCTGCCCATCAGACAATCCACATACATTCTCTTCCTAATATAGTTGCTATACATTTTTAATAATTGATTAAGCAGTTAGACACAAGTTAAAGAGGAGGAGACAGGAGAATTCTTCTCTCTATTTTTCATTCTTAGTAAATTACTTTAATTACTTCTTTTCTCTTTTCCATGAAAATACTCCCTTCCCAATGAAGGACTGTTTGTTTATTTGTTGTACTTGTTAAGCCTTATTCAAGTTTATAAATAACTTCATTTACAACTGAGCGAGCTGTGTACTCTCCATCCCTAATAAAGGTTAAAATGTCATACTAATGATACATAATAATTATTAATCCTCTTGTGCTAAACAAATATTTAGTAATATAGATAGTCATACAATAAAGGGGGAGGAGATATCCATTTTATAGAGATACTCAATGGCTAACTGAAACGTATCTTAAGGGCTCTCCTAAATTCCAAAAGAGTTGAAACTGTTGTAATGCGGGATGGATAGCAGGAGAGAAGGTTCATTTCTGAGGTCCCTGGTAGTAACATTTTCTAGAAGAAGGGTCCTAAACAGAGACTTCTTTTCCAAATACCACAGGGAGCAAGTGGGTTAAATGATGATAATCAGTCAAGGACTATCTGTTTTAAAGTCATTCGAAGGTTCTCAGCACCTCCTGGTTTGTGAATAGAAGGGCTGCCATCAGTCTTCAAAGTCTCACTACTCTCATAACAGCCTTGGGGTCTTGATTTCTAGACCTAGAATAATGTGAGAAATCCTCAGGTTCCCTGCTGTTCTCCACTGTGTTGGGGAGATAGTCCAATGGAATGGGTTTTCGTTCCTCACTTCCTCTTAAGATTGAATCAATCAATTCTTGTTCACGCCTCCCTCATCTGCACATGCCCCTGTTTTTGACTCAGCCTTCGAGAGAGAGGACATGAGAAAAAAAGTGCTGGACAAGACAAAGAAAAGCATTCCATTGGACTCCTAAATAATAAGACCCCAGCTCTGGGAAAGAAGCGGCCATTGGAAGGCCAGCAACTTCGGTAGATTCAGCTTTCTAGCCAAGTCGGCCCATGTGTGGGATAGTGACTCTATTACGTGGAGTGCGGGGACCCCCCGGCTGTCTCCCCAGCTTAGCCCGGCACAGCAGCCAGCTTGAACAACAATGGTGTTCCAGAATCACTGGCAACCCAGACTGCGGAGGGGGGAGAGTTCCCCACTGGTGAAGCGCAGGGGCTTAGGAATGACTCCCTGGCATAGACTGGCATAGTAGCTGTGCCGCCGAACCAGATTTTGAGCGCAAACTGGAAATCCGTGGAACAGTAGGGAACATCTAAATCTCTGCCCAGCAATGACAGGACACCTGCAAAGAAGCCAGCCTGCTTAAAAGACAAAAGAAGGGCAAATAGCAGACCACATGGGTTTGGAATCACCAGGGACAGCCAGAGAGGATCTCAACTCCTAATTGGTCCAGAAGACAGCAAGACCCTAAGGCAGCAATTGGGAAAAAGGCAAAAGTTCATGCTTCACAAAGGATCCTTCCATCACATTGGAAGTTCCTCTGATTTCACTATGCCAGTCAGCATTACCAATACAGGGCCCTACCATTCGGTCTATCCTCAGCACCCAGAACCTTCACCAAACATCTGGAGGTGGTAGTAGCACACTTCAGGGCAATCCCTGTACGTGTCCAATGCTACCTGGATGATATCCTAATCCAATCATCCTCTTACCGCTGAGCGATAGAGGACCTCAGAGTCACAACCCAGATCCTACAGGATCACAGATTTTCAATGAACTTCAACAAAAGTCAGATGGTTCTTTCCAATCGACTACTGCATCTGGGGGCAGTAATAGATACCAATGCATGCGAGGTGTCCCTGTCTCGGGAACGCCAGCTCATCATAAGGACCCTGGTAAAACAAATTCAAGGAAATTAATTTGCAGTGCCCTGGAGCCTTCTGTCTCAACTCCTGGGCAAGATGATATCGTGTATATCAATACCAACAGTCAAGCAGGAGCAACTCCAAAACCAAGATCCATACCCTGCTGAAGGTGTGGCGATCTCTCCAGTGGTAGAGCTCGCAAGCACTAAGGGATCCGGGTTGAAGGAACCCAACAGACTAACCATTACCACAGATTCCAGCCTTTTTGGCTGTGGGACACATGGCCAATCCCAGATAGCACAGGGACAGTGGTCCCAGCACTGGAACTACATCAATTGGCTGGAACTAAGGGCAACACACCAAGCCCTGAAGCAATTCCAGACAGGGCCACAGGACATCCCATTCTCATCCTAATAGAAAAAATGACCATCAAGGCCCATATCAACCATCAAGGGGGCACCCACTCCAGGGTACTCATGCAGGAGGCCGAACCTAGGGTACTCTGGGCAGAGAGGCATCTGCTCTCCATCAGAACGGAGCACATCTCAGGAACCACTAACATGCAGGCGGACTGGCTCAGCAGGACTGCGGTCGATCACACAGAGTGGCAACTCCACCTAAATCTATTCAGGGAACTGTCAAGAAGGTTTGGGGAACTGATCCTGGACCTGTTCACCTCCCCAACAAACACTCAGCTAAACAGGTTCTATTCCAGGTATCCAATACCAGGGGCAGAAGGAGCAAACACACTCCAAAGCCTATGGCCCAGGGCCCTACTCTATGTCTTCCCTCCACTTCCACTCATTCCGAGAGTAATCAAGAAGGTACTAGCAGAAGGAGTGGACATTCTACTCCTAGCACCACACTTGCCCAGGCACTCATGGTTCGCAGACCTGGTCAGTCTGTTGGTATCCCAACCCTGGAAGATACCACCGGACAGGATCTCCCTCAGCCAGGGAGCCATAGTCCACCCAGAACCACAATGGCTACAACTGACTGTTTGGCACTTTATAATATATATTTTATTCATTTTCATATTCCATTTTACAATCACTTATATACTGGATATTTGCTATAAGAAAAGAAATAAAATAAAATAAAAAAGAAGATACAACTCATCATCATTCACAACCCCACCTGACACTTCCATCCTCCATACACCCCATCTTTCCCCTCCAACTTTCCTTTCCTCCCTCTAACACTCCCCTCCTACTTCCCTATCCCCTCAAACCTTCCTTTCTCCCCTTCCTCCTAGCATTCCCCTTACACCCTCCTTACATTCCCCTTACTCCTTCCTTACTCCTCCCTCTTCTTTCCCTCTACTTCTCCCCCTGGTGTATTCCTTTATTCAACTCTTATTGAGCTATAATATGATAAAAATAAAAAATAAAAAAATAAAAAATAAAATAAATCAAGGAAAAGAAAATATAAAGAAAGAAAAGAAAAAAAGAAAGAACAACCGTATACAAGTGCATTCTTCTTCTTATTGAAACTATATAAGCTCCCACCCACCCACCCCCCCATAAATCCCCATCCCTAGTCCCCCCGACTTCCCAGGGCCCACACCTGGCACTGCCTTCTGTTAAACCCCTTCTAAAGTATCTTATGATCGTATGAATTCAAAATAAAAGTAATATATATTAAAAAAAATAGATAAAAGAGAGATTACAAATTATAAAAAGGAAAAGAAAAGAAAAAAAAAAGAAAGAAAAAAGAGCTCTTTGTATTAAGCTCAGCCCCCCATCTTTATTTATATTTAGACAGTATAAATCATTCTATATGTATTCTATTCTCGTCTCTTGCTTCTTTGTTATTTACCCCAACCTCCTATAGACTCTCCAGTTCATCTTCCTTAACCTTATTTTCAAATAAAAATTTATACAACTTTGTGCAGACATCAGTTTACGATCTAGCTCAAAATAATCTCACCAAGCTTTCCCTTCTAATAAGATTTAAGCAGCGTGGATCTATCCACATATTCAAATAATACTTTACACAAAAATCAGTTTGCATTCTATCTTAAAATACTCTCCTCAAGCTAACCTTATATTCAAATAAAAATTTATACAAATTTATACAGACATCTGTATACAATCTAGCTCAAAATAATCTCACCAAACTTTCCCTTCTAATAAAAATTAAGCAGCGTGGATCATTCCACATATACTTTACACAAGAATCAATTTGCCTTCTATTTTAAAATAATCTCATCAAGCTTTCCCTTCTAATAGAATTTAGACAACGTAAATCATTTCGCATGCATTTTACCCTCGTCCTTTGCATTTAAACAACATAAATCATTCCGCGTGCATTTTACTCTCATACCTTGCTTCTCTGATGTTTATCACTATTTCCCATAGTCCCTCCAAATAATCTTTCTTAACCTTATTTTCAAACAATAATTCACACAGAGGTCAGTTTACCTTTTAACTCGAAATACTCTGATCAAGCTTTCGCTCCCCCTCCACCTATCTCGCGTTACCCGACTCCCTCCTCCCCAACTAAAGTTCAATAAAGTTACCATCACCACTCTCTTCACTTTAGAATCCTGGACAGTTTAAATTAAAATTCAGACATACAAGTCCCGTGAAGCATACATTCAGCATCCACATAATTCAGACCCAATATCGCACCACCAATATCCAGTTCCACTTTTTCTACCGGAGAGAGATCGCAAACCCCCATTCAATCCAAAACTTTGGCGAATATTTTGGAATGTCTAAATCCTCGGTCTCCGCTCTTCTGCTTCTCCGAGAGAGGGAGAGCTACCCCCTCCATCTTGCAGCCATGTGGTCTGCTGCTTGCCTTCTCCTTCGGCTTGTCTCTCCTCTTTTCCAAGTAAATCAGGAAGTCCCGCCTTCAAAGTCTTATAGTAGAAATCTCGAGCCTCCGAAACAGAATTGAGACGAAATCTTTGATTCTCAAATGTGATCGTAATGCCGGCTGGGGCCTCCCATCTATATTGAATCTGGTGGTTTATAAGCTCCTTAGTTAGGAAAGTATAGTCTCTTCTTGCTTTTAACATCTGGGATGGTATTTCTTTGAAGACAATCAGATCCTGCCCATCGACTCGCAACCTGTTATTGTAAAACTTTTGCTTAATCGCATTTCTGGATTCTTTTGTGGAGAAATATATAATTATGTCCCTCGGGAGCTGTCGCTGTTCCGCTACCATCGAGTTCTGGCGATAGATTTTCCGGATCTGCCAATCAAAATTAAGTCCCGGGATTCCCACCGCATGGCTGAAGGCCTCAACAAAGGTCTGTTTCAGATTCTCTCGCTCCTTTTCACGCAGTCCTCTGACTCTTATTGCAAATGCCTTCTTGTTAAAATTTATCATAACAAGCTGTTCTTGAGTATCTCTAATTTTTTGTTGTAAAGTTTGAATATTAGTAGTCAATTTAGAATTAGCCTCCTCCAAGCTTTCCAATTTATTCTCCATTTCAGCGGTATAATCTGTCAGGGTAGACACAGCTACAGACGTACTCGCCTTCAGTTGGGCAATTTTAGACTTTAAATTACCATATAGCTCCAATACAAATTCCTTGATTTCCTGTTTAAAATCCTTAAACATTTGAAAGAAAAATTCCTGTGTTAAGAATTCTCCAGTAGAGGGCGTAGGAGACAAGGGCAGCGATTTCATAATAACTTCTTTAGATTCATTCATAGATTCTTTAAGCACATTCGTAGAGAAACGCTTCGCTTTTGACCTGGATGGCATTATAAATAAACAAATAAACAGCGCTCTCGCTCCCCTCTGTTTCCAAAAGAAAAAAAATTATTTTGTTAAGGAGCAGTCTGCAGGAAGATAAAGCCGGCTAAGTACGTCCCCTATCAGTCAGCAACGGAGAGAAATCGCCATTTTGAAGTCCGTTTAAACAAAGAAGCCTCTGTGACAAATGAGGCTGGTGTTTAAGATAGTAATAAAAGCAAAAATCTCACAGGGGTGGGACCCGCCCGTATTAATCCTAGCTTCAAACAACTTTGCTTTGTCCTGGGGGGGGAGTCACCTGTCTAGGGCTGCAAAAAAAAAAAAACAGCTGAGAAGAACTGGCTGGAGATAAAGGCTCCGCTTACGCTGGATCTAATCTCTGTCCACAGCCAAAAAAAGAGAGAAGGCTGTGAACTACGAATAGACCCTAGCCACAGAGCTAAAACTCCCTGCCCCTTTCTAGCCAAAAAGGGGTGATATCTATGATCTTATTTAGATATACAGACCAGATCTCTGAGAGGAGCTCCATTGAGCCCTCTTCGGCGACAGGCTCCGCCCCCTCGACTGTTTGGCACTTTAATGGGCAGTGCTAAGCCAATGTAAGTACAGTGATAGGGCCATACAAACAATACAGGCTGCTAGGAGACCCTCCACAAGCAGGATCTACGATGTGACCTAGAGAACCTTCTGTAGCTGGTGCTCCAGAATGAATCTTGACCTAATGAGCACCTCAATACCTAGGATCCTGGAATTTCCTCAGGGGGGCCTAGACAAGGGTCTCTCCCCAAACACTGTACCCAGATGGACATCAGCCTTAGCTTCAGTATTGTCATGTGGAAACCTGAATTCCCTGGCACAACACCCGGTGGTGCGCAGATTAATTAAGGGTGCAACCAACCTGAAGCCGCCAGTGGTAAACAGTTATCCCACATGGGACTTGACTAGCGTGCTGGAAGCACTTACCTCAGGACCATTCAAACTATTAGAATCAAGTAGCCTAAGACTCCTTACCCTCAAAGTAGCCTTTTTAGTGGCCATCACCTTAGCCAAATGAATATCAGAACTGGCAGCAATCTCCACCAGAGAGGACCTGTCTGTAATCCATCCTAACAAAGTGGTTCTACGTTTAGCCATCCTTTCTTCCCAAGGTGAATTCTTTTCACCGAAAGCAAGAATGAAAATTGCCGGACTTCTGTCCAAGACCCACTCACACTCAGGAGAAGAAATGGCACACTCTGGATGTGAGGAGGGCTCTCACAACCTATATCAAGAAAGCAGCTCCGTTTAGGAAAATGGAGGCGCTCTTCATATCGTTCCAGTCTACAACAATGAGCAGCAGAGTGACACCCTTGACCATAGGTTGGTGGCTAAGGTCTTGCATCATCAAGACCTATGATACCAAGATGAGTGACAGCCCACTAGACAAGGAGTGCAGCTACTATGGTGGCATGGAACACACAGGCTTCGATTGAAGAAATCTGTAGGTCAGCAACATGGTCTTCTCCATCACCATTCATAAGACACTACAAGCTGGACTCCTTTGTTTCAGCCGAAGCCACATACAGCAGGAGGGTGCTTCAGAAGGTGCATAGGGATGGGGAGACTCAGGACCAGACTGCTACCCACTCTTAGGACTGCCAGCTTTGGTATGCCCCATTCCATTGGACCGTCTCCCCGACACAGTGGAGAAGGGCCATGGTCTTACCTGAAATGCTCCTTGATGTGCGGGGAGATAGTCCAACCCCACCTTGGTGGCCATCAAGACCTGAATCCAGGAAGAACCGAAACCAACACTGGAAAACGTCAATCACTGCGCCTTCATCAAAACCTGGGTACGCGCAGATGAGGGAGGCGTGACCAAGAATTGATTGACTCAGCCTCAAGAAGAAATGAGGAGCAAAAACCCATTCAATTGGACTATCTCCCCGCACATGAGCATGTCAGGTAAGACCAATGCCCCTTTTCAGAACAAGTGCCTGAAGCATTATTTCAACATCAGTAGCAGGTAAATACACAGATAACAAACATGTAGAATTATAATCAATGTGGTATAGCAATAGCAATAGCAATAGCAGTTAGACTTATATACCGCTTCATAGGGCTTTCAGCCCTCTCTAAGCGGTTTACAGAGTCAGCATATTGCCCCCAACAACAATCCGGGTCCTCATTTTACCCACCTCGGAAGGATGGAAGGCTGAGTCAACCTTGAGCCGGTGAGATTTGAACAGCCGAACTGCAGTGCTGCATTTAACCACTGCGCCACCTCGGCTAGTGATGAAGATGCAGGCCTGGAAACCAGGAAACTTCTAGGCCTCCCTTAGGCATGAAAGCTAGCTTTGTGACTTTGGACAATCTCTTGTCTCTCAGCCCAACCCATCTCACAGGACTGTTATTAAGATAAGATAAGAAAGTAAGATAAGGTAAAGTAGGACAGGGCAGGGCAGGACAGGACAGGACAACACAGGACAGGACAGGATAAGATAACTTGTCATTTTTTTACTGAGCACACTGGCCAACATTAGAAATGAAATTATGTTGTGAGGAAAATAAGAAGCAAGAGTATTACATACATTCGCAAGAAGTAGTAGTTTCATCATTTAGGGAGCTACATTTGGTGGGTCCTAGGCAGAAGGCCTTCTCAGCTGTGGCACATTGTTGAACAGCTCTCCTCGAGATTAAATTGGAACCATTATTCCTAACTTTACAAAGATCCTCAAGACCTGATTGTACCTGATTATGGGGATGCCAGAGAACTTGGCAAACTAGTGAGGTGGCTTCATTATTTGAATGAATGATTGAATGAATGAATGATACAGCTAGTAGAACATTTTGGGTAAAGCTTTCTTCAGCTAAGTTCAACCTCATAACTTGCTTCACAGCCAGCCTAGAACCTTCCACTGTCCTGAACTTGACCCATACTTTGGACTGCTGAATCCATCTAGGAGTGGTAAACTTCTATTTTCTATCAAACTCCCAACCTATTCCTATTATATTCCTTTAGAAGCATTTAAATTTTCCAGGGAATCCTGTTAGCTTAATAGCTTGTCTCTTGCATTATTTTCAATTTAAGAATTTTAAAATGTTAAAAAACTTCCAAAATTTTTAGTTTAATTAGATGTTGCAGCCTTCACATTGACAACATTCTCTGGTAAACTTACATATTTATCTATTATATTTGTCCCTGGTTTTACGCATTACTGAAAAAAACAGGTCTCTGAGGCTGCATGCAATTTTTTAAAAATTATTACCTTTTTGTCTTCTTTAGAATTGACTTGTATATACTGTATCCCATTGCATGGATTGCTTGAAATCTGAACACTTTGCTGGGCACAAAAAGTTCATTCTGGATTGGTTTGGTGGAAGTATCTAGCTTCACTTTTTTCTTATTTGTTTACTGAAGTTTGAAATAATTAGAGTTAATAAAATGTAGCAGGGATGATGTTCCTCATATAAAGTACTCAACAACTGATGATCCACTGCATCTTTCTTTCAGAGAGATTTCCTTATCAGATTCTTCAGTGGCTTCAACAATGACAGAACTGCCTTCACTGAAAAAATTGGGATACATTCAAAGATGTCTCTGCCTTGAAAATAACCCATGTTGTATTTATATAGTCAAACATCACCACAGGAAATGTTTTATGACATTTTGTATGATGTCATAAATTGTTTTATGATAATTTTATGTAATAAAATGTTTTATAAAATTTGCCAAATTTCAATTTCATAGGAATCGTGGGTCCCAGCAGTGGGATACATTCTGTAAATTAGCCCATATGAGGTATCTTGGTTTATATACGTATTTATATTCTGCCATTACTATTTTGATAAATAACTCAAGGTGGCTAACATACCTAATTCTCCATTCTTCCCCTATTTCTTCGCAACAACAACCCTGTGAGAATAGTTGGCCTGAGAGAGAGTGACACCCAGTTGCCTTTCATGGCTAAAATGGGACTAGGACTCCCAGTCTTTTGGTTTCTAGTCTGCTGCCTTAACCATTACATCAAACTCACTCTCCTTTAATATGTATTTTATTTCATTTTAGTTTATATTTAGTGAGTGTGTTTGTGTGTATGTGTATGTATACACACACACACAAACTCCACACACACACACACACACACAGTATATAGATATAAGATGATGCATATTACCAGTTTTATATCTGTACTCTACTTTTCAGGACGACGTCTCAAAGATTTTGTGAATAATATTGTGGTACTCTATTGTAAATGAAATCAAGGCTCTCTTTTTTCTTGCTTCTTATTGCAGAAAGAGGAAATACTTGCTCAGATTTCATTAGAACATCCCCTAGAAAGCGACAAAAGTAAGGATCTGAAAGCAACTGAAGCATCAACTACTACTAGTTTTGAAAGACAACTTTTCCGTCCTATATATAAAGGAGAAGTAAATGCAGTTTGTATCCAGCTCTTTTGTATTGATGAGCAACATGAAACAAGGCAAGTACATATTAGATACATGATAACAGAGCAATTTAAGGGCAAAAATGAATTTTCTGAAAGCAGTCATATTTTATATTATACTTGATCTAAGTAATATTCTATTTACCTGAAATAGATATACCTGGCTTATCAAGCTTTTATAAGATCAAGCTATTTATAATTTATAGGTAGGTAGAAATAAATAGGACAGCTCACTGTACAGAGAAGTTTAAACGTAAGTATATCATTGGAACTTGGAAGATAAATATTACTTTTCTGATAAAAGTGGTACCAATCGTTCACTTACATAGGAATATTGAATTGGGGCGTGGCACGACAAAACCGCGGTCCACTAAAGCGCGCCCGATTAAAGCGCGTCGCTGACGTCATCAGCAGTGCGACAACAACGACCGCGGAGAAAAAAGGGCGCTTTAAAAAGCGCTTTTAAAGCAAGCTGATTCACGTAAAGGTAAGGGTTAGGGTTAGGGTTAGGGTTAGGTTAAGGGTTAGGGTTAGGTTTAGGGTTACATTAAGTGTTAGGGTTAGGTTTAGCGTTAGGTTTAGGGTTAGGTTTGGGGGGGTTAGGTTTAGGTTTACGCGTTAATTTTAGCTTTACCGCTCACAGCGTGCTTTTTTCGTCGCGCTGTGATGATGTCAGGTACGCGGTTTCGTCGAGCGTGCTTTAGTCGACCGTGGTTTTGTGGTGGAACCGAATTGGGATAGCAGCCATAGAACATTACAGGAAAGGGAGTTGATCTTGCTTCCTGTGCTACTGCTACTATAAACCTAGCAATTAACTGTCATTTTTATTCTGAAAGAAAGAGTCAGGACAAGTTACCTGTCCATAATTCCTAGACCCCCATTCAGGAATGTGTGCAGCAAACTGTGATGTCAACAAAATAATGCTCCATGCAAAGAGACATCATCAAACAAATGTCACTATGATGTACGGAATTTGTGTCTAGCATCTGAATGAATTAACTTAATTTGTGGCATTTACATGATGACATCGATACCATTAACCATAATATCCTGACTGCCTGGCCAGAGTTGGGACATAGTATTATGCTGCTTTTCCTTCCACTTCTAGGGTCAGTTCCATTCAGTGTGATTATGTAAGGAGCTATGGGAATAACCTTGAGGAACAGAAAGAACCACAACCAATACAACAGTCAGATAAAATAAATTTGAATACAAAACAAAAAATTTAGTTTAAGGAAGTATTTCAGACTTGACCCTCCTTGTTGTCACAAAGACAAAGAGAGGGAGAGAGGTGCATATTCAAATGCGCAAGATTCTGTTATTGTAATCATATAATGAAAGTAGTAGCTACATTCATCCATTTGGCTTTCTAATTTGATCTACCTCAAAAGGCTGATGGATGCAAGGACAAGTCTGCTCATGGCCTTTTATATTGGGTGTCTGGGGGCTGAACTGACTCTCCACAAACATCTACATGAAAACTCTGGGTGAGGTCATTCAAAGGCATGGGATGAGGTAATATCAATGTACTATGACATTCAGCTTTATGTCTCTGCCCCCAGACAGCCAAGTGACATTGAAGAGATTGGGTTTTACTGCCTAGAGGCCACAGAGGTCTTAATGGGAATGAACAGGGTCTGCATAGGATGAAAAGAGCCGAGGTGGCGCAGTGGGTAGAGTGCAGTACTGCAGGCCACTTCAGCTGACTGCTAACTGCAGTTCGGCGGTTCAAATCTCACCGGCTCAAGGTTGACTCAGCCTTCCATCCTTCCGAGGTGGGTAAAATGAGGACCCAGATTGTTGGGGGCAATATGCTGACTCTGTAAACCGCTTAGAGAGGGCTGAAAGATTTGTAGATTTGTAGATTTATTTATTTATAGGCCGCCCTTTTCCCTGAGGGGACTCAGGGCGGCTTACAATCAAAAAGGAAGGGGAGTGTAGGACAATACGAAAAAAGAAATGTGCACAAAGTAAATTAGACAATAAAACTCAACATTCACTCAGCATTCGGGAGGGGCAAAATAAGATTATCCCCAGGCCTGACGGGTTAGCCAGTTCTTGAGGGCTGTGCGGAAGGCCTGGACGGTGGTGAGGGTACGAATCTCCACGGGGAGATTGTTCCATAGTGTCGGAGCCGCAACAGAGAAGGCTCTCCTCCGAGTAGTCGCCAGTCGGCACTGACTGGCGGATGGAATACGGAGGAGGCCAACTCTATGCGATCTGATGGGACGCAGGGAGGTAATTGGCAGAAGGCGGTCTCTCAAATAGCCAGATCCACTACCATGGAGCGCTTTATAGGTGGTGAGTAGGACCTTGAAGTGCACCCGGAGACCAACAGGTAGCCAGTGCAGCTCACGGAGGATCGGTGTTATGTGGGCGAACCATGGTGCGCCCACGATCACTCGCGCGGCCGCATTCTGGACTAGCTGAAGTCTTCGGATGCTCTTCAAGGGCAGCCCCATGTAGAGCACATTACAGTATTCCAGCCTAGAGATCACAAGGGCTCGAGTGACTGTTGTGAGGGCCTCCCGATTCAGGTAGGGCCGCAACTGGCGCACCAGGCGAACCTGGGCAAATGCCCCCCTATGAAAGCCCTATGAAGCGGTATATAAGTCTAACTGCTATTGCTAAAAGGCTTTAGCTCAACTCTAGGAAGACACCGTGGCTTTGGGTATCAGGATCTCCTGTTCTTCTGATTTTCCATCCTTAGTTCTGGATGGGGCTGCACTACTCAAGACAAAATTGGTATGCAATTTTGGTGTCCTATTCAATGCACAGTATTTGTTTGAATTGCAGCCATGGCCTGGGGAACCTTTGCACAGATTAATGTTATGTGCCTCTTATGCCTGTTCCTGGATTAGGTGGCACAGTATATAATAACTCGTTCTTTAGTCACTTCCTTAATGCAAGGCGCTCTACATATGACTTTTTCTAAAGAACCTCAGTTGTTCCAGAATGAAACGGTCTGGGCAATTACGGGAGGCTTTTTTGTTGCACATCTGCTCCACAAGCTGCACTGGCTCCAAATTTGCTCCTGGGTATAGTTGAAAGTGATCATTTATTCTAAGAAGCAATTCATTTGGGGCCAGGGTCTCCACCATGTCACCAGGTAAAAGGGACATGTTCTGGGTCCCATCAATAAGGGATTGTCACCTAACATTGTGCTAACTATACTTCATTTGCAATTTAATTTAAATTTAATTTAGTTGATCTAATTTTGCTTGTAATTGAGTCATGAACAATTATTCTTTTGGCCCCAACCACTTTTGAGAGGGCACTCCCTTACCTGCTTCTCTACAATCAACTGCAATACTTAGCTTGAAAAACCTTGCCCAGTCTTAATTTAAAAACAACTTTACCCATTAAACTACTAAACTTAATTGATTTTCTTCCCTCTTCTCTGGGCCTTTCTCTTAATTTCCCTTGTTAATTTTGACTTTTGCTTATGTTGTGCTTATGCTGAGAGTCAAATCTCTCCATTGGAGAATGAACTATAGCAAGTAAACTAAGCAGAAAAACAATAGAATTTGGTTATCCCTAAGCTTATTTCTACAAAGAAATATTGTGTCCTAGTAGTGTCCTCAAACCAGTCATAATTGAACAATAAGACAAAAGGTGTTTTCTATTTAAATGTACATGGGAAGGACCTGTAGAAAAGAATGACGAAGTAAAAGATTCAGTGCAAAAAGTGGATGAGAAGTATTTGTTTGCAGTGAATGGAAGGAGAGAGAGAACGAGGTGATAATTAAGAGACTCTGTTGCGAAGGGCAAGAGGATTACTATTATTGACTTTAATGGGATATCCATTAAAGCACTTTGTCGATCAGTTTTTTGGTTTGTGTTTCAGCTTATATTTGGTTTTTAGTTGTGGGAAATGGCTAAAGTACATTTACATGCTGCAAATACCATGTTTCTTTAAAGTACTTGGCTTTATTTACAGGTCACTGGATTTCTTACATTTTGTTTTTCAACTTTTCCCAGTAAGTATGACATGTTGGTTTTAAACGTTTCATACTAAATGTATAAAGTAATTTATTGTGAATTAATTACTAGAATATTATTTGCTAAACATCATGCTTGTTTGCACAAGGCAACATTGTTTTTAAGGGAAAAATGACCAAATAATTTTTGAATTATTGTAAATATTTTTAGAGGGATTGTAATAAAACTTAATACAAGTCTGCAATGGAATCTTCACAGACTTGATTGTTCCTGCTCCTTATCACTTTATAATTTGGTGGCACAATGCTAAATCATAAGCATTGGTTTGATTTATTTATTTCTGTTAACAATTAGCATCAACACTCACCTCTTTCTTTCTGTTGAAGTAACTACCCAGTGGCAGTTCCTACCAGTTCAGCTGAAACGGTAGTGGTTTGGCAGCCTGGATCACTGGAACTGGCAGCGACCCAGGCCTGCTACACCCCCAAATTGATTCCCATAGTGACAGCAACGCCATCTTGTTTTTCAGTTCTGCGCATGCACAGCATGCATCAAGCATGCATCAAGCATGCATCAAGCGCACACAAAGCACATACATGAGCAAAGCGGCAGGAGTTCCTGCCGGAACCCACCCCTGAAACTATCCCAGGTGACCTTTGATAATAGAAAATCATAGCAACAAAAATAATATTGATTTCTTGCTATACCGTATGTATAGCGGTATTTATCCATCAGCCTTCAATGCCACCTGATAACCAGCATGAGTTTACAGAGTGCCACCTTAGCAAATGAATATCCTAGGGCCAAGGCAGAACTACACGGTGCTTATTTATTTATATATTAAATTTATATGCTGCCCAGCTTGGAGTTTGAAGCAACTCTCGGCAGCTTTTATTTAATTAATTCTTTCATGGCTTGGATTCAGGGATTGATTGTACAAGGGAATGGCAGCCTTGGTTTCCTTCCTTGCCCTATACGTGCTTCAACTGCTTAGTTTGTCCAAGGTCCTGCTGAGAAATCACCAAATGTAGGAAAGTTTAGTAAAGAAGTGGGAAAAGTGAGAAGTGGGAAAAGACTTAACTCACTTTCTATAATCCTATCCTATATTTTGTATTTGCAGTTCCTTTTTTTAAAATTGTTACTACTTTTTAGGACAAAGACTTTTGCATCATCACAGTGCCACATATGGTCCCTGAATTTCACCTGATCCAGAGTTTTGTTAGGATTATTCCCTTCATCAATTCTACACTGGATCAGGAGCTATATGTATTTCATCGATCTGGATTGCTCAAGTTAGTAATACATTTTGCTCTCACAACTATTTTCAGATAAAATGTTTTGATTGGAAATTAATGCATGCCATTTCCTACAATGGAAAGCCCTTTAGCAGATACTCATGCTCTTGTCACCTTTCAATGGATTAATGCAATGCAATGTATTTAAAAACCACTCAGAACTTAGCATTTGTCCAAAACACAGCAACACAGACAGTAGATATGCCACATTATACCCAAGTGTCATCCTTGCTTCAGGAACTGCACTAGTTATCAGTTCACTCCAGGGTGCAACTAAGGTGGTGATTATCGCCTAGTAAAGCCTTACAAGGCAATGGACCATGTCATACTGATTAAGGATTAAATGTAGATTTGTTAAATTCTAATAGATCATCATACAGAATTGTTGGATTGAGTGGAGTGTATTGGATTACTAAATTTGCATACTCAAGCTAAAATAATATCTGGACTGGGGATAACTTTTGAATATGAGTATATTTGTACTGTCTGTATATCTGTATTCTTCCCGATATTATGCTCCATCCTATACATAGGTTTGAATATCTATTTAAATGTCACAGAACAGCCATTTTCCAAATATCGCTCACAAAATAGCAAACAAACAAAAGTGATATTAAATTAAATGTTAAAATAGCATAAAACCTTAAAATACTACACCACATTAAACGAACAGTATTTTAGCTGTTTCAACATTTGCTCCTTTATATGAACCAACAATATGAAAGCATTATTGACGAGATTTGGTATGAATGAGAAATGAGAGAAAATGTATGTGAAATCAGAAAAACCTGGATCACCAGGTTTCATCTGAAGTCTCTCAAATTAAAGTATAATTCCTGAAAAAAATATGGATGTGCATGGAAAATGGAGCGGTAATGGAAAAATCTGAGTATAAGATAGTGCTAATAATCCCTTCCTGATGAAGATATATATAAAAAGCAAAGATCAATGCGATGTGTTTGCACTGTGAAGGTTTAAAAGACATGTGAATAGAAAGCGAGTTGCTGAAAATGGATAAAAGCAAGCTATCTAGAAACAGCATGGGGGCATGGGGGTAGGAGAACTAAAAGTACATACTTACCAAGATAAAGGGAAAAAGCTCCAAATGAAAAACTGATTGACAAAGATTGTAAAAAAAGGAAAAGCCTTATACAATAAGCAGAAGATGGCAAATGCAATACCAGGTTTGCTACTTAAGAACGAGGGCTAGAAAACAATAATACAACGAGGTGTAGCCTGAAATGCTTAATGGATACTTCTCTAAAATTTTGAATGCAAAGTACAATAATAATGGTGCCCTTACATCTGGACAGTCAAGTGATTCAGGCTTCTAAAATGAGTTAATTCTTTACTGAGAGGAAAATGAGCATGTACAGACTAAGATAGCTTTCTTCCACTTTGTTATTTCTATAATAGGTCTTTTTTTAAAGTGCTCCATTTTTAAGGTATATTTTTAAGGTTATTTAACACATTTTGCTTATTGTAACTAATTGCATATGCAGAGGCTATTTTTGTACTATTAACACATATATGAAAGAGATAGAAGCAAACGGCACTGTTTGGCATCTAGAAAAAGAGGAAAAGAACATCTAAAGTCACTATAAAATGGATGTTGTATTAACATAAGAGTAAACGCTTTCTTTCATTTAGAAAAGTACCCATGTTTCAAACCTATTTTCTTTTCAGCTCTTTGTGCAACTTGTTTATGAATAGTAAGAGGAAATAGTCCTGAAAAACAGCAGCAAGATGAAAACAGGTTGAATAATTTTCTAAAATCAGTAGTTTTGTATTGTCAGCTGGCAGGAGTTTTCTATCTCTCCTGGCACGGATTCAGCTGGAAATTGAATGAAGTATTAGAAAAGGCATAAATATTAGGCTGATGAAAATTTATAGTGTTGATGTAATATGAGATATAATATATTTAAATTCCCTGCGAACACAGTAATAGCTCTCAAACCAACTTCAATATGAAAACTCTGTATCATAACTTGTGTTCCCCTCTTTCCCCTCTTTTAACAGTAGTTATTTTATTGTTGTCATTTATTATTTTATCATTTTAATGTTTTTAAAGTTGGAAAGAGTTGCCTCTGGACAAGATGGGCAGCACATATATCAAATTAATAAATCAATCACATTTCCTTTTTTCTTTATAGACAATCATTACTGTAAGCTCATTATATATCATGATTGCCTATTCAGGTCTGGGATCAGAACATTAGATATTAGTAGATATCGTTGTTGGAATTAGTTTTGTTTTCAACAGGTCTTTTCATGTAAGAGCAGCAAAATCTACTGATGTCTTTGCCATTAAAAGACTAATCCAAACCCTGGAATTGAATGAAGCTATATTGGATGACCTAAATAACTACTTATCAGCACGAAGAGATCCAGTAAGTGCTATAATAATACTGCTGGGAGGGAGGTAATAGTGAATGGATTTTATTGTAATTATTTGTAATTCACTCAATAATAGAATTGCTTTGGGCAGATTACAGACTAGTTAACACTCTTTTTAAAAAAGAAAGAAACATTAAGATGTGAAATTAATAAATCAGGTTGAATAGAAAACAGCAAGATGCCTTGGAGAAGTAGAACGTCAATGCTTGAACTAAAATACATTAATGTACTTGGAGATCTGCCTGTCTGGAGAGAAATTCCACAAGGAGGATCCCATATCTAAGAGAGTCCTTTTACTTGCAGCTGCCTACTTCATTTCATTTTACTTCTAAAGTTGATTGAGGGACCCAATGGGGGAATTTTCTTTAGATTGTCTACACCCAGCTTCTCAGGGCCAGTGCAAAAACCTTGAATTGGGCCTGGAAATAGATAGGCAATCATGTTGTTGATGGATTACTGGCATGATACGATTATATTACCTAGGCCCAGATAGTTGAAACTAGAGCTGCAAGTTACTAACTGAAAGTACTGAATCACCTTCAAAAATAGCTGCTCCTTAGTTTATTCTGTAGCTTACTAAAGCATTAATAGTGGATGCCAGAATATCTCATCCCAGAAAGGATTGCAGCTAGTATATCGATCTGAACAAACATAGGTGGGCTGCTGCTGGTTCGCACCAGTTTGGGCATACTGGTTGTTAAGATTCTGCATAGTTTGGTGAACTGGCAAATCCCACCACTGGCTGGCCCCGCCTGCCCCACCCTATTTCACATCGACTGCCTTGGCTGAGAGTCATGCCTGCACCTAGCTACTCTCTGGCTCTTTCACTCACTTGCCCAGCCCACATGACCCAGCTGATCTCCGTGCCTCGTTCACTCTGCTCACCGCAGCTGCCCTCAAAGGTAAGGCCACCATGAGGTAGACATGGTGAGACTTGGCCACCTTTTGGCCCTGGCTCTTGCCATCCTTCCGCCTGCATGCCACCTGTTCACCCTTCGCCTCAGGTCAGGGGACGCACCAGTCCCTGGCTCTGGCCTTACCCGGGGCCTCCGCTCACATGCCAGGCCGCTGGGTGAGAACGGTGTGAGCCCCATGGGCTAGAAGGTAAGGCTGATTTCTGCTGCAAAACCCTTTTTAAAAACCTTGACTGTCAAGCAGTAAGACCCAGAAAAAAATGAGGTGCCAGAGAATCATTGTTGCTGCTGCTGCTGAAAAGTAAGTCTAAGGCTCCGGCCGCTATCACCCACCCCACCTTGCTGTGAGTGACATTGATTTGGCCATGCCCATTCAGTCATATGAAACCCCACCCAGTCTTTAAGATGAACTGGTTGTTAAGTTAGTTGGACTCCACCACTGTGGACAAATAAAAGTCTTTCTGATCAACAAGGCTACCTGTGTCCAGTTATAATAGTGTTCTGGCTCAGCCTTAGCAAAAGCAAGAAATAGACTCCTTGTCATGAAAACCCCCACTTTATTTACCTCTTGTGAATTAATTGCATTCACCCATCAAAAAGTCCAGGCAATAGTCCTTCAAGGAGTTAACTGCAGTAACAGACCTTATCAGTTCCTTGCGATAATTGCAAGACCGTGAGCTCCCAGCGAAAAGGCTGCAAATAAAGTTCTGGCACGCAGTCTCTGTGGCACCAAACACAATGAGCAAAATTTTCAGAAATACGAACTATTGTCTCCTATGACAACCACTCCCCTTTCCTTCTATTTATTCCCCAGCCAGGGAGGGGCCATTCAGCATCCACGTGTGCTTTGCTTTCCGAGTCGACTCCTTGTCCTCAGTTGTTTACCTCTCCTAACTATTGTGTGCATATGTGCAGGCCCAGCTGTTCTTCCTCCTCACTCATATAAGCCACCAAAGGCAGCTGCCTCGCCGGGGGCTGGGGAATATTGGATGGCCCTGGCTCTAACTCTGCTTCCGATGCGGAGCATCCATTAGAGCCTTCTCCAAACTCCAGAACTGTCCCAACCTCATTGTCCGAATCCTCCACCAGCTCTGCCGGCAGCAGGCAGACCACAACACTTAGTAGTTCCAAAAGCATGCACAAGACTGCATACTCTGATCTTCCAGAGTAATGCAACCCTGTCCAGAACAAACTGAACATATTCATATGGGCACATGGATTACAAATGAACAGTGTATTTATCTTGTCTGGAATGAGATCAATTATTAATCATCATACCATCAATGCCAAGCAGTATGGTTTCAATGAAAAATATTAGTAAAGCTGGGTGTCATCATCACATTGATACCAACCAGGCAATACTTTTAGTTGTTCTTGCACTACAGATACTAAGTAGTCTTAATATTAAAATTGAACTCAAGGAGATCTGTGTCATAACTTAGAAGTTTAGATTTGGGTTGCTTTCTTTCTTTTTCAAAGAGTGTGGTAACAGTTTCTCTGAAGGAAGAAATAATGGTCTGTTGAATCAAATTGACAACTTTGTCCTTACTAAATCTAACAAGGTGAAGTGCGCAAGAATTGAGCATCTTAGTTCCTAGTCAAAATTGCTCAAGGATCCTGTCTATATCTTCAAAACTCTATAATTGGAACTTATTCAATGCAGCTAAAGATGATGATGCTCTAGAAATGTCTACATTAACTCAGAAACGCAAATCACAATGAATGCAAATGCCTTTACCTTCAGAGGGCCTAGCAAATAAATCACAGCAAACTGTAGTGGGTATTATCAACTGTTATTAAGTGTCAGAATGTGGCAGCTCTACTGGAGGACATTGTAAAGATAAAAGTGTTGCAGGGGAAAAAAACCCTTTTTTGTCATCCTCAGTACTCCAGAATAGGTTTACTAAGGAGCTCTAAATTTTATTTAGTTGAAAGCAGCATGATTTTTTATTCACTATGCTCTACTTGTTATCATGGTCTAAACTAATTTTAAAAAATTAATATGCCTGAAAGAGCACTTGAGTAGAGTCATGTCAATGGCCTATGTCAAGTCCATATTCTACAGTGTGATTAGCACTTCAACAAGAGCATCAGGCATATCAATTGAAAAATCCACTGGAATTCTCTGGAAAACATATATTAGCCTATAGGGATGGATCATTTTAATTAGTTATCCATCTTACATGGGATTACTACCTACTCTCCTCAGTAGGTAGTAATTTGAACATGATAACTGGATAGATAATATATTTCCATTTTCAGATTATTATCTTTCTGTCTTGTTTAAACAACTTAGGCAATAATATACGGGGAGAACACTGTAATTGGCATGCACCATACTGCACTGCCCAAGCAGGCATATTAAATTCTTTAAGGACCCACCAGACTGAAACTCTTCAACACTGAGTCTGAGATCATCCCTGTCTCTTGTGGATAGCGTATAGTACATCAGCGCATCAAGGTTGAAACACTCCAGTAGACAAGAAGTCCGAAGACTGAGATGAGATAAAGACTGAGATAAATCTTATGGACTAAGCAATTTTACCAGAAGCACCCCACTTTATAGGATGGGAGAAATAGAAGGTGTGTGTGTGTGTGTGTGTGTGTGTGTGTGTGTGTGAATGCGCACACGCTACCTTAGGTTCCTGAAGGAAAAGCTGGATAGAAATCCAATCTGTCAGTCAATGTTTTCTGAATTAGTAAAGGAAAAAAAATGGTACCAACTTGCTTGTTTTTTTTCAGGATGGGACACCAGTTCAGGCATTTGTAGCAGAAGTTTTGAATCAAATTGTTGGAATATCTGTTATTAGAAATGAAATGGTATGTATTCATATTTGCAATTATTCTTATTGATTGGAAAATCCCATTCCTTTTAAACATCTGTGCAACCTCAGCACATTTACAAAAGGAATGAAGTTCGGACTGTGATACTCCATCTATCAGCTTCCTGTTTTCATACACACACACACACACACACATACATCCTGCAGATAATGCTGGAGAAGAATATATATTTGTTTAAATTAAGTTCACATGGTCTGGATCCTAGTTTCCCTCTCACTGCAAGGAAAAATCTGAGGAGAAAAGAACAAAAAAAGAATTTTTTTCTTAATAGTGGCATATCTTTTTATGCAGACAGAAGGATATAGTATTGATGCAGAGATGCAGAATTCCTCCTTAACCACTTCCTGAATTGCTTTCCAGGACATCGAATATATTCGCTCACATTACAACATTGAAGATTTTATATATTTCAGTCATTACCAGCAGGAAGAACATGGCCATCTTTACCATTTTTCTCTCAATCCAATTTTTCATCATTATGCCAAACATTTTATGAAGGAGATACTTCGCCTAGCCCATAAATCATGCCTCTATTATCCTATTTATTCCCAACCTGTAGAAGGCAAGGTAACTGCAAGCTTTTTAAAAATTAATTTTATTTTTTTAATTGTGTCTTCACTTTGTTGGGTTGATGCACGAAAAGATAATCTATGCACTTCTAGTATGAACTATATTGTGATTTGTGAAATAGATAAAAGAAAGAATAACTTTTAATCAATTATGATAAAATAAAAACTGCAAGACGTTTGCTATAAAATAAACATGCTACTTAGGCATTGTAACATTCTTAAAACACATTTAAGAATTACTATTTGATCTGAGGAACACATTCATTGAATGTACTCCCTCCATTTGTATTTATTACCTTTTTGTTGTTAGTAAAAAAAATGATAAATACTTTGAAAAGTTGTTCAGCTCTTACATAGGAGCCTCCTGGAATTTACTTCAAAAAATATTCAAAACTGTGCTGTTAAGTGTCATTTCTACAAGGAAAATAGCCAGTAATCAGCATAGGCTAGGACAGTGATGGCGAACCATTTTCGCCTCGGGTGCCAAAAGCATGTGCGCATGGGCTATCGCGTGTGCTTGCATGCCCACCCCCATAATTTAATACCCCCCACCCAATGCCCCCTGCGCATGCACATGTGACACACACACCCCCGCTGCCCTACGCATGCACGCACTGCTTTCTTGGAGGATGGTTAAAACAGCCTCCCCCGGAGGCCCTCTAGAGGCCCTCCGGAGGCTGGAAACAGATCCTTTTCTGACTTCTGGTGGGCCCGGTAGGTCCATTTTTCATCCTTCCCAGGCTCCAGAGGCTTTCTAGGAGCCTGGTGAGGGCGAAAAACGGCCCAACCTACAAACTGGAAGTTCGGGAACAGACCATTGGGACTTTTTTCTCCCTCTGGAGGCTTCAGGAGGCTTCCCTGAAGCCTCCAGAGGGTGAAAAACAGCCCAACGCGCAAACCAGAAGTCCTTCCGAACTTCCGGTTTACACAAGCAGTTTTTCGCCCTCCGGAGGCTTCAGGAAAGCCTCTGGATGGTGAAAAATGGCTGAAAATCAGCTGCCCAGGATGCGCATACACGCTGGAGCTGACAGGGCAATGCCTCATGTGCCCTTAGAAATGGCTCTGCGTACCACCTGTGGCATCATGGGGCTAGGATCTAAAGACACTCATGATAACTCAAATAGTCTTATTATTAATTTAAGATAAAGACATTACACAATAAACATATAATCCTAATCTGAAACAGAGATAAGCAGCCTTCATAAATATGAGAGTTAAATCCAGGGATTCTATAAGGCAATAAGAATTAAACACAATTTTGGTAATTTCTGAAGATCTTCATTAAGGAGCTGAGAATAAATAGTGGATAACTTCCATTTCTGATCAGCCAGCAAGGCAGATTTGAAGTGGAAATAGGCGGACTCTCTGCCAATTGTAATAAATTCTCAGAGTCATTCTGCAAGATGAGTGGCAAACAAACAAACAACTAACATAATGGATATTATATCCTGCCTGGATTGGGCAGACCGGTGGTTTGTATTTCTTCACCTTGAGCTGTGTTGCTTTAAATTTTGAAGGTGTGATTCCCCAATCCTTAGGAGCAGGTTGAAAAGTTAAAACAAAAAAAAAAAAGCTTTAGTGAATGCGCAGAAAGACTTTAGAAATACTCTAGATATTTTATTGAAATGATTGCAGTTTTAATTATTACATATTTCCTACGGTTTATATAAAGCCTGCAATTGAATTCACTGCAATGCAATCAGTCCTATTTTGTATTTATGTAAGCATAAGAATATTTCTTAGTGTTTATGCTATTTCATTAGCATTTGTCATTTACCTTTTTAATGAAAGCATCATTTATCTGTTTTGTGAAATAAGCAAAGGTTAAGAGTATGCATGTATTGTTGCTTAATAAGATTGGATGAAGAAGACTCGTGATTGCTGTAAAGAAAAATATTCCTCCGGGGGAAGCTTCTTGTGCTACAGAATCCCATAAACCAAACCACTTGTTTATCTGTCATTCCCAGTGAGATAGTAATATAATTACTCTCATAATTATCTTCATTAGGATAGGGAATTAACTGCAACCGATTCCTCTACTATGTGAGTGTTTATTTTATTTTTGAGGGAGGGGGAAGTACTCTTCCGGGTTTTAATCAAAGGGATAAAGGATTATTATATTCACAAAGCAGAGACATCTGTGATGCACTCTTCTGACATTCTGTGTGCTAAAATATAGCTTGTTGTCCTTCAGTACCAGAATCCCTGTGCCCATTCCCTGACATCTGCCCTACATTACATGGTTCCCGTGCGACCAAGACGACAGATTGTCTATCCTCTGGAAATGCTTGGTATAAATGCTCCATCAAAACAAGTCTCTAAGGATCAGGTGGGTAACTAAAGCAGAAGCAAGCAAAAGGCATAGCTCCAGCTAAATGTAGAATTTGACAGATGGGATGACATTACTGCCTTAATGCTGTTGGACTGCTTCTTAATTACCTTGAACCTCATGTTCATGCCCTTACAGTTCACAGTCAGCTGTATCATTTTCTATATATTCCATTAAAAAATACAACTACAGGCTGCAGGTTTTCTATTATTAGAATTTGATACAGAATAATTTTATTATATTAAAATAAGCAAAGCTGCATTATGGAACTTTAATCAGGCCCTTTTCGTCCTTCCAGGAAGATAAATCCCACTTGCTATCCCATTCTCCCCCATTATCACATCAAATAGATTATCTGCATTTGGAAGTTCTGCATTGTAAAAAGCCCAATTGAATCATAACACAGGTTTGTATAACCCAGTTTCCCATTTCCCGCAGTGACCAGCCAAATGTGCCTGGAAAATTCACAGTTCTGTCTCAGCAACCAGTATTCAGTGACATACTGCTCCTCAGGTTCCATTTAGGCATTGTGACTAATCATTATTGGTAGTCCTTTCCTCCCTAACATTCTCTAATTCCTTATTCATCTTGCCAGGTGGTATATGGGCCTATGTGCTTTGAGGATGAAAATGTGAAATGCATATAAGTGTGCCATCTGTTGCTTTTCATGATGCTAACTAACTGGAATCTCTTTACACGGTTGCTGGATATTACTGATTTTTTGTTCTTCTAGTTGCCTCTTGTATATTTAAGAATAACAGCCAACGTAGAAGCTTTTTTTAGTATACAAGTGTATTTGTAATTTTGAGGGAGGTAGGATTAAAATGGATATTTATTTTCAGCAACATTATGCAATATTTGTATACACTTCACAGAGTTTTGGTACTAGTAAAACAAGCTGAATTATGAAAACAAAAATGAAAGAATAGCAATATGTGAACTAGATTGCAATTATCCATTGTTTTCATTTTTTTATGCTTTTAACTTCTGCAGTGCAGCTCTTTGATTTTAAAAAATGTATACAAAATTTGAAATTTTGAGACTTGCAAAGCTGAATATTAATGGATCTAGTTTAGTCATTCAGATCTGTTTTATAAATTTAAATAATTATAATTATTTTATGTAAACTTTATAAATTTACATCACCATTGCTGTACTTAACATATTTGGATTCCAAAACCGGAAAGACCAAAATGTTCTGGGTTTTGGTTTCTCCTGCAGTGGCTAACCCAAAACAGTGTGGCTACTCTTCCAGAATGCAATAGTTTGTTACAGAATTCAAAGCAAAATATTTTCTTAATTTCATCTACACCCCCAGCATGATTTTTATTCCAAGAATGAATGAATATTTATTCCCTATAGAAATTTCAGTATTTGAAAGAGTATTTTATTTAGTACAATAAGTTAAGCATTGAATTAGTGAAAGATTATTCTTTTATTAGTCCATGGAAAATATTTCAGACAGAAAATTTTGAGAAACCTCAAGGAAGAAATAGTTTATTTTTTGGAGGTAGGGATATAAGTGGATCCTTCAGTAAGATATAGTGAAAAATGTTAAATGTCCTTGTTAGGAACAATTTCTACTGATGTTTTTTTCCCAGGAATCTGCCTTTTGAGATATGTGTGTGTATCTGCATGTCTGTGTGGTGGGTGGTTATGTATATATAGACAATATGGCAAAGTGAAGTTCAACCAGTATATATAATTAGCTTGAGAACCATAATTATTTTTATAATTATAAGCAGTAGGTTGTCAACTTGTTTTATTGTCTCACCATCTGGGAGCATTTTGCTATCCATCTGTTTTATGTAATTAAGTAATTATCTATATAAACCTACAATGGGCGTTATAATTAACAAGAATAATTACTCTATAATGTATAATAAATTCATATATCTATTAATTTCTTGTTTGTTTGTTTCTGGCTACCAATTCTGTTGTGTTTTATTATTTCTCAGTTCTCAAAGTTGTGAAGTTTTATAATCGGTTTCAGGGATGTTTCTCTTGCTATGTAGACAAAATCTGCCATATCAAACAATATTCTTCTACCATTTCTAAGGTAGAGGAATATTGTTTGATATGGCTTAAGATCAGAAATGATTTAAATTGTTTAAAGTTAGCTCAGCAAGAAGAAGCTAAGATCAATGTAGAGATGTCATTAATTTCTTTATTTCTTTTTTCTCAATAGATTTTAGACTGTGTTTGTTAAAAATCCATACCATGTACGGGTTCTGGGAAGTTGGGGGGGGAAGGAGGAGGGGCGTTGGGGGGAGAGTGGAGGGAGGGAGGGGTACACATTAGGCTAGACAAGAATTTGGTGGTAAACTAGAACTATTTTGACACACAAAAAATTGTACTCCGATGTCTTACTGATTGAGGAATGATGAAATGCTTGTTTTAAAAGAAATAAAACTTTTGAATCTAAAAAAACCAATATTCTTCTGGTCTCTGTGCATTCCACATATGAGTTTGCACTTGTATAGTCATAATCATTCCACCCAGAAATTCTAGATTAGCTTTGAAATACCTAAGGAAAGAGTAATGGACACAAGTTTGGAATCACTTTTCTTATTTGTGAATCAGCTCTGAAGATTCCTCTGAATCTTATTTAAAAAATGGAAAACTTAGTAGAATAACTTACATCTTCCTTTATTTGGGTCTATTAGTTCCAATCTGACCTTTTCTAAATGTTAGAAAAGGGTGCAGAGGGCTTCAGTTCTCTATCACATAAGCAAAGTGAGAAAAGATGCTGAATTTGATTCCTTTAATTCCTGATTTAATTCAGGCTAAGCCAATTTGGCAAGACCAGTTTTGTTTTAGGAATTCTTTGACAAGTGAGGAATGCCGCCACATCCTATAAAATCTTTATTGAGCTAAATCTCAACAGTTCTTCCCTTCCAAGCAAACTTTGTTGCTGTTAGTCGCAAAGCCGTGTCTGACCCATGGTGACCTCATGGACAATGTTCCTCCAGTCCTTCCTGTCCTCTACCATTCTCTGGAGTCCACTTAAGCTCACGCCTACTGCTTCGGTGACTCCATCCAGCCACCTCATTCTTTGGAGTCCCCTTCTTCTTTTGCCCTCAGCCTTTCCCAGCATTAGGCTCTTCTCTAGTGAGTCCTTCCTTCTCAATCAAGATTATCTAGCTATGAATAGCTAATGCTGTACTTCGATAGCAGTGTTGAATATTTATCCAGTGATGTTACCTGTCAGGGAACCTCCAGGTATTTGTATAGAAAAAATGAGGTAATACTGCATAAATACTATGTTTCTGTTTCTAAACCAATGATAATAGCACAAAGAAAATGGTATACTGAAGAAGGATTATCTTGACCTTCCGGAATGTCATCCAATTTGGAGCTAAAATCACTGAGGCTAATTCAGTGGTAGGGAGAATATGCGGCTAAACAGATGGATGGATGGATGACTATTGGTACCAAAAAAGGAAGCTTGCAAAATGATTTGAAGAAACTCTAATCATGGGGGACTTTGAATAAAAGAAGATATCACAAAAAAGGGCAAATGTAGATTGAAACTTGTCCAGCCCTTTTGTTTCAGTCGAAGTATGCCAAAAGGCAGTAATACTTCAGAATTTCAAAAAAACATTTCCTTCCACATGTATGTCTCCCTCCCTTTTTTAAAAGGAGTTTTAAATGCCCAGACCAGCCCAAGGAGCCTGAGGAAGAAATACTTTTTGGAATTTTCTAATAATCAGTCCAATTTATTTATTTATTTATTTATTTATTTTGTAAAAGGTTTTTATTTTCCATTTTTTCATTTTCATACACTCACATATATACTGTGCATAGCCGGAGCCATACAACATTAAACAATAATCGCAGCAATTCCTCTTGTCAACAATACCCCCCAAAATAGAAACCCATTATACCTCTTCCACTATCTGTACACCTCCTTCTTCCACCCCCCTCCAACTTTCTATCTTCCCTCCATCATCCCCCTCTACCCTACTTCCCCTCTCCCTCTACCACTCCTCTCTCCCGATCCACTCCCTCCCTTCCTTCTCACCCTCCCTCCCATCCTCTCTCCCGCCCTCTCTACCCATCTTTCTTCTATCCCACTCCTCCTCCCCTTGGTGTATTTCCACTATATGTCAATGTACTTAACTTATCCTATTTTTACAGAGAAATTAAAGAAAAACAGTATACATGTGAAATCGCATTACATTGAAATCTAACACATCGTATCTAACCTGGTATATATCCCTCCCTCCCCCACCCTCCCCCCAAACACCCACCTCCCTCCCACCCCCAGTCCAATTTATTTTAATCATTATTAAGAAAGAAAGAAACCAAAAGAAAGTAACATTTAAATGCCAATAATATAAACATTGCCAAAATATAAGTACCCAATGAAACCAAGTAAAACTTTTTTTTCCCATGGTTATGCAGCATGACAGGAACCATGTAGAACTTTGCAACATTGTGTAGAATTTACCAAGTCCAAACTTGGTAGTTACCGGTAGCTGATTTTGGAATCAACATGATCTGACCTGGAGAAAAATTTCAGAATGTATATTAATATAGCAATTTAGAAATAGTCATCTACAATGATTCATATAAAATGTATTCAAAGTCATGGACTAGGAGGATTCATAGCCAGAAGCTAGCTGGAATACTACTATTGTTACTATATTTTCGTTTGCCATGATCATTCCACTTCTATTTGCAGGTCTTTGTATTTTGTTATTTTCTCCACTTATTCTATTCTGCTGTCTCATTTGTTAAATCTGGGAGGATATGTGGCAGGTGCTTATCTGTTTAAAATCTAAGAGTACTTTAGCCTTTTCATTTTTTATTATTTTGTCTTATTTTCTTGCTTGTCGGCAAATGGCATTTCTTGCAGATATTCCACTATATCACTGTTGCTATTTTGTTATGCCATTGTTTGTAATTGCTGTGTGATTTTTTTTGCAGAAGCAGCTAATTATTATTAATTTAAATTGTTAGCTGCTCAAATCAAGTGGATTCTCAAGTTGTATTAAACATGAATCTGTCTATTCTATTCATTTTTAAATTCTGAATATACTTTTACTGATATAATAAAAGGAACGTGAAACTTGATAGAGTCCTACTACAATTTTGCTACTATTTCAAGTCAAGAAAGCTGATAAGAGGTATTAATAGATAAGTCTAAGAAGAGATTGAAAAGGTGCAGTTTCTTCACTCATTTAATAAAAAAATTTATCTGGAAGAAATTTTGCCTAATAAAAGTGTATAAGGCAAATTTGTACAACATGTACAAGGCAAACTGAGAATCAGTGGATGTAATGATTAAGGCACCAGAATAGAAACCAGGAAAATGAGTTCTAGTTTTGCTTTAGGCATGAAAGTTGGCCGGGTGATTTTGAGTCAGTCACACACTCATCCCAACTCACCTCACAGGATTGTTTTCAGGAAAGCAGGAGAAGGAAGAAGTATTAGGCATGTTTGTTGCATTGAGTTATTTATAAAAATAGAGATAGGATTAAATATCTTCTTAAAATTTCACTTATAATAGTAATCCTAAAGCAAGAATCTGATGCTTTGAAAAACACCTACTACATTTCTGATTATTTGATTTGACCAAATTCTCATTATATATCTGTGAACCTAGAAACGTTCTTAAACCACAATAACCTTCAAGCGATATAGATATGTTGCGATCAGACTCCTCCCCAAGGTGGCTGTAGGAAGATTTTTCTCTCCAACAATCTGCTGTTTTTGCTACCAAAGCTGGTTCTTTGTTAGTCTTGTTTCCTGGATTTGAATGGGGGCATTTAGGAATGACCCAAGATGACTTTTGGATGGTTGTGGATACAATCAGGAGGAGGAATCTTGAAGATTGCAATTCCCTATGGGAGCAACTGGAAAGTTATTGGTCTATCAGCAGATTATTCTCATAAGCAAATCTTGGTTTTAATTTCCCTTTGAAAGCTTTTGTTTTGCTTTGTTTGTTATCTTTAAAAATTAACTGGCTAGCTGAATTTATTTCATCTCCCTGCTAGCTTTTATCTGCTTCTTTTGCTTTTTCCCTTTCATCTCTTTGGCTATTTTCATTAACAAAACTGCTTTTCCGTAAGGAAACACGTGTCTCTGGATAGTGAAAGTGCTTTTACTTTTACTTGATGTACATTTTTATTGGCCATTTAGTACAGGGATTTGTTATTTATCAATTTGCAAAAAAGTTTGGAGATTATTTTTTTAATCTGGAAAATAACTTCCTTGCTCTTTTGTCTGTTTCTTGTTCTGCCTCAAAGAACAAAAGCTATCTATTACATTGAGCAAAAATGTATTGGATTATAAGGAGGCTGACATTTGAAAAAACCTGCAATTCTTAGCTGAAACCTATTTTAGAAAATTGATGAACTCATAAAGACTGTAGAAAACATCCAGAAGCAAGTGATATATATATAAAAAAATCAAACCAACAAAAGGAATGTGATTTCAAAGCAGTAGATTCACTGGGAAGAAACATGGACTCAGAAATAACAGAGCCAGCTCTATACACCTCCCTGAAGTTCAAGCCCACACTCTTATATAATAGCAAAAAAACTGTGGTTAGATAAGTGGTATATTGTGTTTTTTTTTAAGTGCATGATTGAAAGAGATTGGAGAATGGATTTAACTGGAACGATTTCATTTGGACTTTTTGGGGGAAGGTAGACTGACTTTGGCGATTGGGTTTATTGTATTTAATCAGATTGATAAGAGATGCTATTAAGAAACAAACTGGATATTTGATCCAGGATCAATCAGGCTTAATTTTGGGGATGATTTGGGTTAGTTAAAAAGCTGTGGTAAATTTTCTACAAATTCATTAGAATAACAGTTTGTTAACAGAGTTTTGGAATTTTAATCTTGTTTTATTTTTGTTATTACTGTTCTTCCTGTTAACTATTTTGTTATTAATATAGTATATAGATGACATTAAAAATTGTAAATAAAATTAGTAGTTTAGTAGTTTAAAATTCTTTGGGCCTGTTTCATAAATGATGGAAACTAATATTGTTGCAATATATTAATCAGCTTTCAACTAGATAGGATAATATGCACCTTTTTCTCTTTAATGTCTTCTCTGTTTTGTTTTTGTTTTTGTTTTGTTTTTTGTTTTTTTTTAACAAAAATTGTATTTTAACTTTCTTTAATGAAATAAAAATAGATTTTAAAAATGATATATTTGTAGGGGTCATCATGTATTATGATTAATACATAATGATATAAACACAATTTTAAGAAATTACTTCTGAAAGTTTCATGGCTGTCCAAAAGAAATAATTAATAACAGATTTGAAAAATATTAGACAGATTGCTCACAATTATACAAGTTTGTCCTGTTAATATACACAATGAATTAAGAATTTCTGTAACACAGAGAAAACATTTCAAGTATTTATAACTTGACAAAATAAAGCACTGTTCTTTTTTTGCTCATCTATTTTCTGGCTACTCTGTTTCTTAACATACACAAAAACTCACCATTTTGTGGATTTTTCTCAACTGATTCATTAAGTCCCCTTTTCTGTGGTTTTATTGTAAACTTATTTTAGGAAATTGCTGGGAATTTGAGATGTTCATATATCTTATTTAGGTGTAATAGTTCTTTTTGAATAAATCATCCCCCCCCCCACTCTAAACCAGGAAATATAATTGTTCCTGATGCTTTGGTGATGAAGATCAATTGTGAACATTAATCTTGATTTAATGAACAATTAATACTTAAAAGTACTAATTTTGCCTAAGGAATTTTGTGAGTATATGTTAGACATAATTTCATCGATGGAATATTTGGGGAAGTGATTAGAATAGTTGAATTGCTTCAATCGTAGCTTGCACACCTCCTGCCTCATCCCATGCTTGAGTAACTGTTACTTTTAAATCATAGTAAAATATGAGGCTCAGGGAAAAAACGATAATTTATATTGCATGGCTATTAAGCACTTCGTTTCAAATTTGTTGGCCTTCTGAGACATGAATGGCAATTGGAATTAACTTAATGCATTACTAACATCTTGATGAATTGTATATTGGTTAAAGAACATGGGAATAACTATGAAGCATCACAAATAAGCATTTGGACTGCTAAAGCTGACTACAAAGGGATAAATGTCAGACACCTGAATGAAGTACAGGCTGAGTTCATAGCCAGGAACTGAATAAATGGTCCTCTTCTCTGTCACTTATTTTTTTTATTCAAAATGGTATATGGAGGGTTTTTGCTGTAGCAAGTGGCTGATTGCTGAAGCACTTTTACAGTACATGCTGCCCCCACCCAAACCCCAATGACAAAAAGGAAAGATTATTGTCTTCAGGAAAAAAAGGGAATTTTCAGTATTTATAAAAATAAACTTAAAATAAGAGATATGGAGTTCAGCTATATAGGGATCAACATAGGTCCCAATGAATGAATTAAATGGAACTGATTGCCTAATACCTGTATTAAAGATTTCAGACTTAAAATAAATAGTTTAAAAACACTATAATATTTTCGTATCAAAATAATTTTGTTTTACAAAGTTTTTTTCAAAGGAACAATTATTTATTGCTCAATAATTTCCAACATTAGGTTATTAATGATTTCTATAGAAGAGGCTTGGGTCAAAACTAGTTATTTATTCTTGTCTCAGGTAGCTGATGATTTTATACCACTAGTTGTCACGCAGATACATTTGTTCTGAGCTGATGGCAGGCTGTAAATTTCCTCAGTGTAAATGTCAGCGGATTTTGTGTATTATTGCCATTAGATTTCGTTTGGAAGCTTAAACATTACACAGTTATGAGGAAGCACCAGATGCCTCATTAAGAAGAATGCTCTGAATGTTTACTACTTACGTGCATGTGTGAAATTAACAGTAAGGTGACCTATCATTGCTTGGAAAATATGTTAGTAATATAGAGATGCTGACATTATTTGCTGTAAAATATTCATACTGGCTTGCAGTTAGTTAAGTTGATTTCTTTCTCAGTGTGAAGGCTGTTTAGATATGGAAAATAAATATTCTTTGTCAAATATTCTTTCTAAATATCATCCCAAGAACATCATTAGAATCAAACCTTACTCTTTCTGTGATATCCATTATTCATTTGCATTGTTGAATTAAATAGCATGAAATATGAATATAAAGGGGTTATAACATTTAATTTAAAACATTAATTTTAGTCATTTTTGATTATTGGAAACTTTCTTTATATTTTCGTATTGTATTTATCTTGTATGCCTGTTCAGGATTTGAATCCTCAAGGAAAGTTAGCTGTTGCTGAATTTCAATCACTGTTGAAAAAATTGGGAAATGGTTATTTTACATAACTTGCAGGCTTCGGGAAACATTGGAGCTGAAGTATGCCTTAAGAAATCAAACAATCTGAGTTGGACAGATTAAATCTCAGCAAGTGTCTATTGGGTTTGTGCAGCAAATACTTCCTATCTTATTTTCAAAGCAAAGATCTCCCAAAATGAATTTTTAGTTAACTAGAAATACCAAACATTAGAAGCAAAAGTATCATGGTTTGAACATAATGGGTATATTAAAAGTAAGGTTTCTATTTCAAATATCTTATTTCAGATTTCTTAAATTTCTGAAATTGTGAAACTTTTATGGTAAATTCAAAATACAAATTTTGAATCAAAATACATATTTTCACTCATGCCAAGTTGATCATCTAAAATAGTGTTCAGTAAAACTTGAAGTACCTGTGTAGAAAATATCCCCTTCCACATTACCATATGCTCAGAAATCTTAAAGGAGTTTAAAATATTAAGCATTATTATTTGTTCATTTGATTTACATCCCGTCTTTCATTCAGGAACTCAAGATATTATTCATAGTGCTTTTTCCACTTTTTCCACACAACAAGTTTGAGCTGAGTGGGAGAGAGACTGGTGCAAAATCTTCCAGTGAATTTCCATGACTAAGAATGGATCAGAACTTGGGTCTCCCTGCCTTAAACCACCCTAATTCTCTAAGACTTAAAATACAGTGTTAGTCATTGTCTTCATCCTTCTTTGCTCAAGGAAAGAGAGACCTCCTTGGGGAAGAATGAATGAGTGATGGCAGAAGCAATTTCAGTAATTTATCCTAAGAGCAGGAGAATTCTAAAGTTTTCTCCAACACTTGGGGGAAGGAAAAGGAAGAATGGTAGTGTTTAAACAAGAAAAATTGGGAATAGTGTTTTGTCCACCCCAATTTTCTCAAATTGAGCATGGGTGTTCATGTAATCTGTCATAATTGGTTTGAATATTTCCCTAAAGTTGTGACTGTCAATTCAGAAACGGTCTCCTAAATACAGTTGTTCTATTTAGTGCTATTACTAAATTCTGCACTGTATCCCAACTTAACTGCTTTGATATTAAAAAGGATTGATTAAGGAGGCGAATACAGGAAATCAGAGCAGACTGCCTTACATAGATTGGATTACTGGGTAGAGAGAGTAGAATCTGCCCACTCAGGTGCAAGTTGAATTACTCACCAAAAGTGCATTCCATTGCCTGCATTCCATTGAGCCATGATACTCTTCTTTGATCAAGAGGAATGTCGTGGATGTAATTTTGTTGGAAGGCTTTTTGCATAACATACTCAGCAGGCAATAAAATTCCCCATTTTGCACTATTGGCTAAGAGGAATGACACCTCAGAACTTCATTTATCATTTATTTAGTTATTATTTATTTATTTATCATTTATTTATTTATCATTTATTTAGTTATCATTTATTTATTTATCATTTATTTATTTATCATTTATTTATTTATCATTTATTTATTTATCATTTATTTATTTATCATTTATTTATTTATCATTTATTTATTTATTTATCATTTATTTATTTATTTATCATTTATTTATTTATCATTTATTTATTTATTTATCATTTATTTATTTGTTTATTTATTTATTTGTTGAGCTATAACCTTTAGGCTCATATGCAAGTTCCACTGAGATTAATTGATGTGCTTTGTTGCTACTCCCTGTCACCAAAAGACATTTTCTGCTATAGTATCTTTCTGCTACTTCATTTGGAAAAAGAACCCAAACTCAATGAGCATTTTGTACATAAAAATGGGCAGAAAAATATGGTTAGCTATACTAAAAGTTGGAAGAAATTTCTTACTGTATTTGTAATACTGCGCTGACAAAAAAAAATATGTGCATATGTCCGTGAATTTTTATGATGTCAATCTTCTGAATTTAAAAATCAAATATTCATTTTTAACTCCACAGAGCTGATTGGCCCTATTCAAAATTAATGTCTCGCCTTTCACATCAGAAATGGCCGCTTGTTAGGAGATGCAGAAAAGTAACAAGAGAGGCAGTCTGTCTTCTCAGGTGGAAACAATGTGACAGGTGGTCACAGCAGGAATGACTCATCTCAGCATAAGCCCCAATTCCAGTAATCAAAGATAATAAATCTTTTTCTGTTGTGCATTAGTTAATGATTACCATTTCATTCAATAATAGCAGAATATAAATAAGGTGGAACGTGATGGTTAATATATTGTGATATCTGAATATATCTTTTGGGAGAATGTATATTATATTTTATAAGGATAAAGCAGCATTGTGACATGATATCAGCCAAATGTTTAACCTCTTGGAGCAAGTTGCTGTACTGGTGAAAAAGTAACTTATTGCACACAAGGGCTGTTGTAACTAGGAGCTATTATATGGCAAATAAAAATGAGTTTAATGTATTGGTTGTGCCATTCTAAACTCACAACTCTGCTTGAAGAGTAGATGGCATTGTGGCATGGATGGTCTTTTGGGTTCCACCACAAAACCGCGGTGGACAAAAGCGCGCTCGACGAAAGCGCGTACGTGACGTCATCACAGCGCGACGAAAACATCCCGCTGTGAGCGGTAAATTTAAAATTAAAGCGAAAACCTTACCCTAACCCCCCCAAACCTAACCCTAAACCTAACCCTTAACCTAACCCTAAACCTAACGCTAAACCTAACCCTTAACCTAACGCTAAACCTAACGCTAACCCTTAACCTAACGCTAAACCTAACCCTAACGCTTAACGTAACCCTAACCCTAACCCTTAACCTAACCCTAAACCTAACCCTAAACCTAACCCTTTATGTGAATCGGCTTGCTTTAATTTTATTTTAATTTCAATTTAATTTATTTTTAATTTTTTTCGTCGCGCTGCTGATGACGTCAGGTACGCGCTTTCGTCGAGCGCGCTTTAGTGGAGCGCGGTTTTGATGGGTCATGGGTCTTTTGTGCAACTTGTATGCCATTTACACCTGTTCCTGGATCGCAAGGCTATGATCACAATTACTCATGCCTTGGTCACCCCCCAAGTGGACTATTTCAATGAACTCTCCATGAAGCTGATCTTGAAGAGTGTCTGGAAGGTTCAGTGGTATAGAATGCAGCAGCACAGGAAGTTATATGTGCTCCTAGAAGGGCATATTACACCTTTGCTCTAAAAGCTGCATTGACTGCTGGTCTGCTTCTGTGTCCAATTCAAAGTACTGGTTTTGACTTTTAAAGCCCCACATAGCAAGGAACCTGGTTACTTGAGGGACCACCTCTTCCTATTTACATCTACCTGTGCTATCAGATCCAGTAGGAAGAGCATAATGTGAGAGTCCTGTCTGCAAGGGAGCTCCATCTGACAGGACCTAGGAGAAAAGCTTTTTTTCTGCCATGACACCCACCCTCTGAAACATCATTTCTCCTGAAGGAATGAGGTTGGTCCCAACCCATGTGACCACTTGGAAAGCTCTTAAAGCCTAGATTATTTCAACTAGCCTACAGATTTCCTGTCAAGAGGAAGCCTGTGTCCTGGCAGTGTTGTATGTAATATCTCCCCTCTTGTGATCTTGCTTTATTTATTTTGTTTTTCCTGTGTTTACTGTTTTACTGATTTTATTGAATGTTAGATTTATTGTACGTCACCCAGAATCACTTTGATTGAGCTCTGTAAATTTTATAACTAAAATAAATATATCAGCTTGTCACATGGTGCCTTCATATTAAATCTTTTTTCCCCTTTTTCCTCAGAGGTAGTTTATATTTACAGTAAGTTTATGGCGTATATCTTCCAAACCCTAGTCTTTCCCCCTTTTTGGAGTTCCTCCTTTTTGCTGTTTTCTCCCTCCTCCAAATAACTTGAACCTAGCTAAGATAATTGCCAGATTCAAATCTGAGTGCTTTGAATTTATATACCGTAATTGTGGAAGAAGGCTTCTCTAGTAGGAAAGGAGAATGATGTCTTCTCTCACTCTTGAAACTTACCTGACAGTGCATGAAGGAACAATATTTAAATTGCAAGCATCTTTCTCATTGCTTAGTTCATTCTCTAGCATAGAGCAAGTTTAAATACTTGGTTTCTATATTCTTTGGAAATATATGAACTCAATTATTGTTACTTATTGTATATCATGGCTAAAACAAACCATGCCTTAGTACAGCTCACTAATTCAGAGAGTTCATCTTGTATACTGATTGGTTTAACTTATTGCATAAACCTTATTTGTATGTTTAGTACATTACTGTTTAAAGTTTATTGTGTTGTGTGAACCCACCTCATGCAATTTGGTCAATAAACTAAGGCTATATCTTTTGTTAGTAAAAGATGCAATCCCAATTACTGAATGATCAAACAATTTGCAATTTATCTTATAGCATCATTGTATTATAGTCATTTAACTTTATTAATTTTAACTGACATTGGCCACTGGATGTCATGATTGCACTGCCAAATATTATTTAAAAAAAATAAATCTGAAAACATTTTTCAGTCTCCAATTAGCCAAGCATGCATATACATTTTTGAAAAAAAAATATTTTCCTGAGAAATATAGACTACATCCTCATATTTGAACTTTTATTCCAGTGTTTCTTGCAAAAAAGTATAATGAGCAATGGGTGTATCTGAATAGTATCTCAAATCTGCCTCATTAATATGCTCTCAAAAACAGTTCAAAAAGTCCAATACCTTCTTAACATTAGTAGAATGGGGGTGGGCAGCGGGAATGAGATAGCTATCACTGATTTACTAGTGAGACCCAATTTCAAAACTTCAAACCTCTCTTAGTACTTTAATCTTGATGATAAATCATATAAGAGATCCGGACACAACTTTAGGGCTCTCATAGTTAGCCAAAGAATCATTTACCATTTATGCTATTAAATAAAAAGGCAGTAGTCAAACTTGACTCTAATCTCCCTAAATATCAAATGTCTTGACTTTCAAATCCTGTAAAAGAAAGAGACTGCACAGTACTAAAGAATATACTGTTCCATGAATTATAAAACTAATTCTATATGTTTTGCAACGGGCAATGTCATTTGCTGTTGTTAGTGCTATATAGGTAAGGTCTGGCTGGAGTATTGACTGATAGACTGATTGTAGGATTAGTATGCTTTGTGGGCAAACTGGTACTGTAGAACAGTGTTTCTCAACCTTGGCGACTTTAAGTCCTGTGGACTTCAACTCCCAGAATCCCCCAGCCAGCACAGGTTGAGAAACACTGCTGTAGAAAGCTGAGACATATGTAGGAGTTCTGGCAAGAGTTTGAGAGGAAGTGCATTGTTTTGATTTTAACTGGTTTAACGGGTTCCTGCATAAATAAATAAACAAATAAATACTTTTAATTGTATACAGTGTAGTAAAGTAGTGAGAATTACTATTGGTGTACCAAAAGCTGAGTAAATCTGTAATTCTCTTCTTGAATTAAAAAGTTCGGCATTTATTTGTTGGCTACAAGATGAAGAATTTTCTGGGCTAAGGAATCTCAGAGGTTTCTTTTAAGATTTGCCAGTTGGAAGAGATGGCATGGTCTATATTAAGGATTAGTGTTAAGAATTGTGTGAGTGCTGAAAGTTAAAATTGGGACATTGTATTATAAATTTTATCAGCAAAAACTGTATAGAAGAGTTTTGTGTATTGCTGCTATTTTTGAACAAATGACAGAAGGACTGAAACAGAATCAATTGGCAGAGAAAATAATAACTCATATTGGGGAGATAATGCACAAACATCATTTCATCTCTAACACAGTGCTAGTAGTAATGGATATCCATCTCCTCCCTCGCGTAAAATAAGTTTAGTGAATTTCATGAAATACATCCTTTATTTATTCAAAGGCTTATCAAATATTATTATTTGATATCTCACTGCATTAATTACTCATTACTCATAAAAGCATTTATAGAAGTCTTATCACCTAAAGATTTCCAAATGTGATTTTGAGCCTGTGAAGTCATAGTAGGTCTCGCAGCGTCTCTATTTGACAAAGCTTTATCTAATATTGGAAATATAGGCACTTCTGTTTACATATTTAAAACAATATTTAAGCATGTTAATACAGATAAAATTTAAAATGCTGTTGTATTCCCATCTGGAAAATTACAAGAGACAGAAAAAGTCTGTTCTTCTGTTGAAAAAAGCATTTGCCCATGTGTGTAATACAAAAAAAAAAAAGCATTTCTATGGAATCATAGTGTTCGTAACAGACTGACTGCCATCTGGAATATGGAAGATCAGCAATTAAGGTTATCAGTTGATGGACTAATATATTGTATGCAAAGATGAATATAAATCTGGTTCTCATAATGTAACTGCAGCTCGTCTACTTTGCCTACCTTTGTTATCTCCAGGTAGTGAGCATGATGAGAATATGAAGTGGATGGCCTTAATAGACCTTTCCAAAGAGGAGTTTGCAACCATGCACTTGCCTTGTCTAAAATAACTTTATGCTCTGTCTACTGGTGTTTCCAGATTTATGGTCCTAGAGGATTTCAATCTGCTTTCCTTGGGTCTGGGTGCAGAGAAAGCCTTCATGTTCATGGCCAGCATTGCAGCAGGCAGACCCATCCCACAATGGGGATTGTCACATATTATACATTACTTTTGTCTCACTGTGGTAGCAATATGGTCTGGGGTATATTACCATCTGTCATGAAAAGATGATTCCCTGTTGAATTTAGAATTTACTGCAACATGCCCTTACCTCCAGGCTTGCCATATTTGATTGATTCTCCCCAGGCACTTAATAGGCTCAATGGGTTTCAGAGGGAACACAAGGTTTTCCCTGGGGTTCTGATGCACAGTCCATATGAGGCCTTAGTCATCATTTAGAACAAGGGGGCAAAAATGCCTTTAGATTGGACTGCACCTATGTGGAACTCTTCTGTTTGCAAACTCTGATGGAGCCCTTACAAATGATGAAATGGCAAAAGAGATATCCAGAGTATCACTGGGGAAAGGGTAGAAGTAAATTCGACTTAATATAAGTAAGAGCATTCATTATGGCCTCTCTTGTGATATGATAGGGAAACACTTTTCTCCTTTTTTTGTTGTTGTTGTTCTTTAAGTGTCAAACGATGGCTCTGTTCAATGTAAACCAGTCCCTTCTTGGTCAGGAGGGACAGGAATACCTACAAGGTTATTGAGAACTCTGTTTTGACAGTGGGCAACATTGCTTGGGTTTGTTCTACGATGGATTCCAATTGAGCAAGTTCAATAGAGTTGAGGCATGACCTTGCTATATCTAGAACAGGGATGTCAAACTCAATGTCATTGAGGGCCCATCAGGGTTGTGTTTGACCTCAGAGGGCAGCCAGGGAGGCGTGACCAGGGTGTGTGTGGCCAGCTTGACGTCACTCGTGTTGGGGGTGCCTGTGGTGGCCCAAGCTCTCTGCAGTGAAAATGGGCTCCCAAGCACCGTTTTTGGCTGTGACTGCCTCCTACAACTCTCTGCCAATGAAAACAATGCTCGGGGGTGCCACATGTGACCTTCATGAGCTGTTTTCGCTGACAGAGGCACCGTGGGCCTGTCCTTTTCTGTTTCCAGCGCAGCCTTATGGGCCAGATCTAATCACCTCGCAGGCCGGATCTGGCTCCTGGGCTTTGAGCTTGACAACCCTGATCTACAAGGGGTTAATCCTGTTACTTCTGAGGAAATGGACTGAGTGGGAAAATCTATGATGGTGAATGCTATCTTGTCGATTCTGGAAGAAGAATAGTCCATCTCATTCACAAGATACCATATCTGGATCCTATAGATTTGGACTATTTCTGTTCAGTTTCTAAGCCTCCTTTCTGTGGAAGATTGTTGAGAAAGTGTTTAGCCTATTGCTCAAAAGATCCTAGAGTAAATTGATCTTCTGGACCCCTTCTTGTCTAATTTCAAACTAGAATACTGGTTTGAGACATCTTTGATCACAGTTGCTTATATTGTATTGAGACAAGTTTGGTTGCACTTGGTGATGTGGCATCCCAGGATGGGGGTAATATATCCATCTTGGCCCCCTTTGGCATCTTGGCAGCCTTCGATACCCATTGATCATGGAATCTTTCTGAACTAGCTTAGGGTGTTGGAAGTTCTGTTGTGATTCTCCTTCTTTCTTTGGATCTGGTTCCACTCAGCATTGAGGGGAATGTTAGTCCCTGATCCCTGCTTTGCAGGGGGTCCTTGAGAGCACCAAGGACCTCTCATTTCAACCCTGAGCTATTCAAATATTCTCTTTTGTTGGAACTTTTATGAAATATTCTTTGTTTAATTTATCCCATAGTTTCATCTGTACCCAATATAAATAGTGGGTGGGATGAAGAAGATGATTTGTATGGATTGCAGTGCTGATAAAATTTTTATATAATTCCACTATATTTTTTCTTGTACAAAAGTGACAGACCTGAACTGCACGAAGTGGAATTCTGTATAGACTAACAAATTGGTGGATATTAGCATTGATACATGAATTGGTTGCTTATATTATTTTAATAAAAAGTATATGTAAGATTACATGAGCAAGGAAAGAAAGGAGTCCTGGCAAGATTTTAGAATCAGCTTTGTTGCTAATTTCAATTTTGACTGGGTGTTTGCAGTAAGAAAATGTTTAGATTTGCGGTGCTTCAAACTTATTACAATTGTTGCTTCCTGAATCCGGTATTGCCACATTCGCCCTATGGTATTTTATATAAATAATGAAAACTTTGTTCACATAGCTACTGCAGATTTTGCCTCAAATAACTCACCTAATCCTAAACTGGAATTTCTTCTTTCTCCCAGTGGTATAATGTAACAAGAGCCACATTTCCATTTTGGAGATTTCTCACAAGCTTCATTCTGTGCTTTTCTGTTTCTGGAAACTACCTGGTATTCTTATTTAATAACAATTCTCTTCTCCCACTTTCTATACATACCACTTTTTTCTGTTCAGCATTTTAAACACCTCTGCATATATCTACTTTGAGCTGTATGGATTTCTCCCATTTTTGTCTTGCAGGAAATATGTTTGTACCTTCAGTATCTTGTTCCATGAATTTTCCCATCCTTCCTGGACCTTTTTCTCAAGTATTTAAAGTAATTTTGACAATTTCAACATATTTCATGGCAAATTGGAATTCTTTGGGAAAAAAGTGGAAGGATACCAATAGCTCTGAATATTGATTTCTCTAGATGTTGGAAAATTGAAATTCTCCAGATACGTTCTACAATTTGAAAGTTTCACATATTGCTGTGTCCATGTTTATAACACATTTGTAATCGAAATATATTAAGGAGTTTTGTTTTTGTTTTTTATTCCTCATGTAGTTAAAGTATGCACTGTATCATTTCAATCGGAAGTTGTCCTTGGAGCCTAAGATATCTGTCAATTGTAGAATAGTAGTTGTTGGAGCATCAAATGTAGGAATCTCTTTCCTGGAGACATTGATTTTTTGGTAAGTTTTTAGATTTGTTGTCATTTAATTTCACACTGGACAATTTTTCACTATATTTGTTCAATTATTGCATTTATGTCTCATCTTTTTAATGAAAGCTCGGTGTTATATACTTGTAAGTCTCACCTTGTTTTGTCTCTAAAATAATAACTCTTGATTAGGTTGGCTTTGAATAAACGACTTTTCAAAAGTCACCCAGGGAGTTTTCAGTTAAGGATAGAGTCAAACTGAATGTCATCATTTCATGTTTGGCACCTTAGCTATTACAATTTACCTAACCAGTCTATGCTGCTGTGATCTAAACTCTCTGTGCTTGTTAACGTACACATGGTACTGCTTCCGTTCACTCAGTGTTAAAGGCAATCAAGTTGACTTTCATTTGTGTATGGCATACATCAACAGTAGGATTCACTTACCTTCCCTACCGGTTCGCAAATGTGAGCGTACCGCGTCTGTGCATGTGCACCACCTTCTGTGCATACACAGTGCTCGCACATTACGTCGGGGCAGGTGGGCAGAGCTTTCCGCAGCTGTCGCTACCGGTTCGCTCAAACCGGAGAGAACTGTCTGAATACCACCACTGGCATACATTACGTGACCCGTCAAAAGCGCGAACGTCATAAGCGCGCCGACAACACTGCGGCGCTAAAACCGCGATTTCAAAAGCGCGCCGACAACAGCGCGCCAACAACAGCGCGCCGACAACAGCGCGATTTCATTTAAGGTAAGATTTACAGTTAGGTTTAGGGTTAGGTTGAGGGTTAGGTTGAGGGTTAGGTTGAGGGTTAGGTTGAGGGTTAGGTTGAGGGTTAGGTTGAGGGTTAGGTTGAGGGTTACGTTACAGCGCGCTTCTGTCAGCGCGCTTTTGTCGGCGTGCTTTTGTTGGCGCGTTTTTGTCGGCGCGCTTTAGGGCTAATTAGTCGCTCATTCATCGCGCGGTTTTGTCACCACGCTTTAGACACCGCGGTTTAGTCAGGCGCGCTTTTGTTGTGCGCGCATTTGTGGTGGAACCATACATTATAGCTGTGCCTGTAGTGGTGATTATTACTAGCTTTCACAGTGTTGATGATGTAATTCCAAAAGAAAGATCTCTTAGAACGAAACTGTTAGAAGAAGACATGGACACAGCAACTATCTCTAGTTTTAGGTTTAGCCAGGATGGCCAATGTTTTAAGACATAGTGGGAATTCCAAGCTAATATTTGGAGGTCCAGACTTTTTGTTGTTATTGTTAGTTGCCATCAAGTTGATATTGACTTACAGAAACCTTATAGATAGTTGTTGTGGATTGTATTTGCTCTTCAATCAAGTGGCTAATCCCTGCTAGAGTTGAGTCTGTGGTTGTAGTTATTGCTTTGATCAATTACAATGCTGATTTTTTTTACCGTTTCCTTCAATCTTGCCAAGCATGGTATCTTTATCTACTGTTCTTTCTCTTTGCATGTCCATAATATTAAACTGTTAGCCTTGTCAATTGAGTTGATAAGGGAAAGCTTCAGCCTGATTTGGTCCACCATTTAATTATTTGTTCTTCCAGCAGTTCATAATGCTCAGTACCTTTTACCAGTATTTATTTATTTGTGTATCTGTTTATTTATTTATTTTCTATAGCCACCCATCTCAAACAAGTGACTCTGAATAGTTGCAGTTCTAAAACAATAAAACGTTTTTTAAAAAAATAAAAATAATCCAAAGCTAAATATACAGCCACCAAAATAATTAACTAATTAACAGTGCTCCCAAGACACAAGGACTTTAATACATTTGGAGCCCCAGTTCCAATATACAGTCAAGTTTTTTAAGCCTTATGAAAGGCCAACAGTTTGGGGTCATTTTAATCTCTGAAGAGAAAATACAGTATTCCACAGGGTAGGCATTACAGCAGAAAATGTCGCTGCCAGCTGACATTTTGGCTGATGGAATCTGTACCATACCTAGTCTGGTATGGACCAAATCAGACAGAAAAAAACCGAAACAATTTTAAGTTCAAAGCAGTACCATGTGTACGTTAACAAGCACAGAGACTTAGATCACAGCAGTATAGACAGGTTAGGTAAATTGTAATAGCTAAGGTGCCAAACATGAAATGATGACATTCAGTTTGGTAGCCCAGCCCCAAGGCATGTAGGGCTGTAAAAGTGACAACCTGCACCTTAAAGGGTAGCAGTGTAAAACACGCTGGTAGCCAATGCAGCTCAGGTAGTAGTGGTGCTATATGTGCCCTGTATCCAGCACTATCTATTATCCATGCAGCCACATTCTGCACTAATTGAAGCTTCTGAATGTTATTTAGAAGCAGCCGACAATGAGTAGGGTCTCCTGGTCCAGGAATGGTTGCATCTGGAGCATCAGCTTCAGTACCGTATGTAAGGGCTTTCCTAGCCCGTGACCCGTCAAAACCGCGCTCGACTAAACCGTGCCCGATTAAACCGCATCGCTGACGTCATCAACAGGGCGACAACAGCCAGGGCGGAGAAAGAAGGGCACTTTAAATAGCGCTTTGAAAGCAAGCCGATTCCACTTAAGGTAAGAGTTAGGTTTAGGGTTAGGGTTAGGGTTAGGGTTAGGGTTAGGTTAAGGGTTAGCGTTAGGTTTAGGGTTAGGTTAAGGGTTAGGTTAAGGGTTAGGATTAGGTTTAGGGTTAGGTTAAGGGTTAGGTTTAGGGTTAGGTTTAGGGTTAGGTTAAGGGTTAGGTTTAGGGTTAGGTTTAGGATTAGGTTTAGTGGGGTTAGGTTTAGGTTTAGGTGTTAATTTTAGGTTTAGGGTTTACAGCGTGCTTCTGTCTCCGCGCTGTTGTCGCCCTGTTGATGACGTCAGCGACGCGGTTTAGTCGGGCGCGGTTTAGTCGAGCGTGGTTTTGTGGTGGAACCTTCCTAGCCATAGATGCCACCTGCTGTTTGAGCAGGAGCCATGATTCTAGGAGGACCCTCAGATTGCACACCATGTCCACCCAGAACCAAAGATGGAAAAACCTTGCCTCTGGAGGATCCAAATACCCACAGTGTTGCTAGGATTGAGTTGGAGACAGTTTTGCTCCATCAAGACCCCAACAGCACCCAAATGATATCATACTGTAATTCAAAAATGCCTTCACTCTCCAACTTTCACATCTATGTGTTGATAATACTATGGACCAAACAAATTGGGTCTTTATTTCTGTTATTCATTTAAACTGCAGAAAGATACAAGAAATTGCAGTTCCTTTCTTTGAACCCAGAAACCATATCTCAGATACCCATAAAGTTCCTTTTCGTTTATCTATAATGAATAGAATAGGGGAAGCATGGAATTCTTCTGACATCTGGAATTCTTTACCAGGTATAACTTTAGAAGGTATTTTTGTTAACTTATGTTAACAAAATGACACAGTGTATGCATGTCTATGTTTCTGCTGTCCCTACCCTTCTTTCTGTGAGTGTGTGTGCACATGCATGCATGCTATGATCAGAGTGAGGCTTAGAATGGAGAAATCAACAGTGTTCTAAGCTGTTTCCGAATTTCCTCTTCTATAAGAATACATTGGGTGTTATTTCTAGATTTCTTTTCTCCGCAGCTTTTGGTTGAATCCAACCATTTTCATACTTGATCTTCTTCTTCTGTCCAGATTTAGTTCCATTCTGTTGTTTTCAGAAAGCTATCCTGTTGATGGATAGACGAATAACCAGTCTGAAGGAAATAATAATGTGAAGCTCCTTTAATAATTTATTTACAATATACCTTTGGATTGGACACCCATTTATTGAAGTAATATATTAGTCTATGTGTGTTGTGTATTTCTGCTTTCCTCTGTTGCAACTGTATGTGTGTTCTGTGTACAGGGAAATGGGACAAGCCATATGCTATATGTTCTGCTCTGGATTACATGAGCAGAAGGGAGGAGAGTGGGGGATTTAGTATGGACTAACCAGCAGCATTCCAAGTCAATGCACCAACTGCTTCTCTCATAAGGAGACATTAGGGATTTTTTTTCTAGAATCTTTTACTCTGCAGGTCCAAACCAGACTTGGTTCTCATTTTACTTTGATGTTTCTTTTGGCAGCTTCTCGTACCTTACCAAATTTCGTCTCATTACATTCAGTTTTCAGACAGGCAAACAGAGTTCTCATCTCTCTTACGCAGTGTTTTCCATTAAGATGGCAAGAATTAAGAGGGAAGATCTAGAGCTAGTTATTAAGAATCCACTTCTGCAGATAACAGTGAAGCATGTGGATTGCAAATGACAGATGCAATTCTATTCTGACTTACTAGACAACAACCTTGTTAAAGAAATACATTAACCTTAATTACAGCACTTAGATGGAGACTTTCACATCACATCTATATCATGCTAAATAGCCTAGAGTAAAATGCAGCTAAAGATTGACATCATATGATATTTGTACAATTCAGTACATATATTTTCTTTGAACAAATAATTTGGAGATGTGATTCAGAGTATAACTATGTTCAGATATCATTAAATCTGGGCAGTATACATTAGGTCAGGTCAGATTGGGTGAATTCCTCTAAAAGCCCCTGCAGAAGGACAAAGAGGCCTGTTACATTCATGCCGAAATAATTTGCTCTAATGCAGTGGATCATTTATAATAAATTACAAAGTATAACAATGAGAAATTAAGGACATATTTATATCTTTCCCACTCATGTTTATCATTAGACATTTTTCTTTCCAGCCCAGCCTGCTTCAAATATCAAATTATTAGTGTATGAAAATAACACGGGGGAGAACTTGGCTCATTTATCAAGTGCTGCTTTTATTACCAAAAAAATCTGTTTTATATGTGAAAAATATGTTTCTATTTTGTACACCTGCTTTGTTTATGTTACATAATTATTTAAAGCTTGAAAGACCTCCGGAATAGTCAAAATGGTGTCAGAACTATTCTAGAAGGGTAAAAATGACCTATTTTGAACTTAAAATTGTTTCAAGTTTGAGATGAAACTTCTCGAGTTTAAAATATTTGGAGTTTGAAATGTTTTGCCACCCCTATTATTATTAATTTGTTGACTTGTTTATCTTTTGGAAAAGGTAAAACACTATTTACTACAAAAGATAGCTTTCTGGGTGTGGGTGTGCCTGTGTCTATGTATTTTGTGTTATTTGTGTGTAGTTTGCTTAAAGGTCATAAGAAAACTACTAAAAAAAAAACAATATTGAAAGGGTTAGGGTTAGGGTTAGGGTTAGGGTTCCATTCTGAATAAAATATGGAAAAAATATTTTGAAAATATCACAAAATAAAAAGCTAAGCTTCACCTATCATCCATAAATGTATAATATCTAAACTGGCACTTAGGGATATTTTCCTATAATTATATAGTTTATGTTTCATTTTTTAAAACATTTTTTAAAATCATTTTAAATAATTGTATTTTCCTTTTATGTTCAGGATTATATATTAAGATACAATCAAATGATCATATTGTTTTTATTTATTCAGTTCATATTAACAATGTGGAAATATTGCAGAACACAGAGTTTTGGCAAGAAGGAATAGGGAAATGCTATACCCCATTGTTAAATGGATCAGTTTTACCCCTTTAGTAAAGACAATGCAGAAAGCACAGCTATAATGTAACGAGAAGAATTTGCACTACACCTTGTAGCAAGTATCTCTTTGTCCTATTTTAGTATCATCCCTTCACCACCTGTTATTAGGAGACTGTCTAGTTTCCCTACACACTAGTCCAATACATTGCCCAAATGTTGCGTTTTTATGTTTAGGATAGCATTGATTCATTATCATTCATATTGATAATGAAGAAGACAAAAATAAAAACAAAACTGCATATTCTTATATATAAGTATTTGAAAAAGTGTTTGACAGTGTTCCTATAGATCAGTGATGGCGAACCTTTTTTGGCTCGCGTGCCATAAGTGGGGGGAGCGCAGGGGGGGGTCATGTGCAAGCGTGCCAAACCCATAATGCAATGTGCAACCCCCAATGCGCATGCGCGCACTACAGGCACTCCCCCCATTTTTTCCATGCTTTTTTCGCCCTCCCCAGGCTCCAGAGGCTTTATAGGAGCCTGGGGAGGGCGAAAACAGCCTCCCCTGCCCCCCCTGCCCCCCTGGAAGCCCTCTGGAAGCTTCAGGAGGCTTCCCTGAAGCCTTCTGAGCAGTCAAAATGACCCTCCGAGTAAACTGGAAGTCACTTCCGGTTTGCTCGGAGGGTCGTTTTGAGCGTTCCGAAGTCTTCAGGAACCTTCAGGAGGCTTCCCTGAAGCCTCCGGAGCAGTCAAAATGACCCTCCAAGCAAAAGTCCATTCCCGAACTTTCAGTTTGCCCATAGGGCTGGTTTTTTTGCACTCTGGAGGCTTCGAGGAAGCTCATGAAGCCTCCAGAGGGCCCCTGGGAGGGCGAGGGAGGCTCTTTTCGCCTATAAAGCCTCTGGAGCCTGGGGAGGATGGAAAATGGCTTTTAAAAAGGGTGAACTCAGCTGGACAGCACACACATGCACGCTGGCCAGCTGACAGGGCAGCGCCTTGTGTGCCCTGACAAATGGCTCTGTGTGCCACCTGTGGCATGCATGCCATAGGTTCGCCATCACTGCTATAGGTCCTATAACAGGGGTGTCAAATTCAAAGCTCGGGCCCAGTTCCAGCCCACGCGGTGCTTAGATCTGGCCCATGGAGCCGCCCTGGAAACAGTGAAGGACCAGCCCACGGTGCTTCTGCCAGCAAAAATGGAGCTCTGTTTTCGCTGGCAGAGGGTTGCAGGAGACTGTTGCAGGTGAAAACAGAGCTCAGGAGCCCGTTTTCACTGGCAGAGCACTCGGGCCACCACAGGTGCCTCCGACACTAGTGATGTTGAGCTGGCCATGCCCACCCTGGCCGCACCAGAGGTGGGTTCCTACCGGTTTGGACTAGTTCGGCCTAGTAGGTAGTAACTCGGCCGGTCATGTCCCCAAACCAATTCTATAGGCGCCACCATCTTGTTTTTTTACTACTATGCATGTGCACATAGTGTGCAGCAAGCGTGCAAAGCGCAGCCTTGAGCAAACCGTCAGTAACAGAAGCCAGAACCCATCCCTGGACCACGCCAGCCCTGGCCCCCTGAGGTCAAACACAACCACGATGCAGCCCTCAATGAAATTGAATTTGACATCCCTGTCCTACAGCATCCTACATTTCTGTAGTATGTTGTGCAATGGAAAGAGCAACTTTTAACTTTGCTTTTCTTATCAGATTTCTTTTAGATGTGTTGATCTGGATTTCAGGTATCATTATAATGCTGTCCATTGAGAATAATAGAGACACATTTAGACTGCAAACTCTCATAGGCACGTTGACCTGAGAGTAAATCCTGTTCAGCTAAATAGGACTGAGATTGTTGATAGAATGAATATAGCACTTATTAAGTTTATCCTTTTTTTCTTTCTTTGGATTTGTTTAGCAATCATAATGGCTTAGCAATTGCATGTTTCTAAGCTCTAAGAACAGATACAACTCCCGTTATCTGGTAGCCCAGTATTACATAGTATCCCGCACAGCTGCCTTGTTTGGCAGTAGCTAGCATAATGCTTGCTGTTTAATTAGCCTTTTTATCTTTACATTTGTCTGAGAATGTCAGGAGCCTTCCATGTTGCCTGTCACTAATTAGTTGACTAATTAAATAGTTAGTGCTTACTTGCTGATCACAGGGCTAACATGTAATGAGTGTTGTAGTAATTGTCATTGTTTTATGCTATCTGCCTTTTGCCACACGAGTTGCCTGAAATATGTGCCCTTTTCAGACTGTTTTTTTCTATATTGAGGGCAAAATAATACGAAACAAAACAATGCAGTGGCTGGCCATGCACTTAGTATTACTGAACGTTCAGACAGAGACAAATAGGACATGTTCTATCTTGCCTGGCTGTGAAATCAATTAAAATAGATGGTGTCTGTGATAAATGCAAGACATAATGAAAGATAGTGCTCAAAATATTCGCAGCCATCATTTAATAGAGAATAGTGTACTATAGGTACTGTATATCTAGTCTAATGATTTTGATGTTTAATGGTAACCTGGTTAGAACAATTCTTATCTATTTTCCCTATAAGCTTAGATCTCCAGGATGCATTTGAATTTACAATATTTTAACTGAGGTAGTTTTGGCTTTGGAGGAAAAATAAAAACCTGTCCCCAAACAGTTGCGCATTCAGCTACTGATCTGCTTCATGTATTTCATGTAGGATTGACCCATTAATGACTCCATAGAAATAGTGAAGATTCTGTTCTATTGCATTTGTCATCAGGAAATGGTTTTGAATTATTTCATTGTGTATTTTTAATGAGTCTCTTGAAAGTGGTACAAGTAATGTAATGTTTGTATCTGGTTCTTTAGCTTCCTTTTAGGGAGGTGTGCCTTTTGTTTCAGAAAGCTTATTTCTCATCCATGAATGTTTGTGAAATTCTATTGAATATATATATATATATATATATATATATATATATATATATATATATATATATATATATATATATATATATATATATATATACACATACATACATACATACATACATACATACATCATACATACACACACACACACACACACACACACACACACACACACACACACACACACACACACACACACACACACACATATATATATATATATATATATATATATATATATATATATATATATATATATATATATATATATATATGATTTTTACAACCCCCGGTAAGCCAACGGCTTCCATCATCTGTCAATCGGCTCGTCACAAGAGTCCATCACGACAGAAACCCAATATTTTTACTGTTGCCTTTGTTATATTTGTGTTTTTTTTAATTTATGCTGATAAATAAATAAAGGGAGACTAGTATAGATCTATAGTATAGATCTATTTCAAGCTATTTAGCTCTCATCAGCTAGCCATACCCTTACAACCGGGGGTTGTAAAAATCTAATAGATACCTTTCACCCTGGCTTCGCTGATAACGGATAAGAGCCTGTGGCCTAATGGCTAAGATGTCTGCCTAGTATGTAATATAGCCCAGGTTCAAATCCCAGTAAGGGTGTGGCTAGCTGATGAGAGCTAAATAGCTTGAAATAGATCTATACTAGTCTCCCTTTATTTATTTATCAGCATAAATTAAAACACACACACACACACACACCCCACACACACACACAAACATATATATATATATATATATATATATATATATATATATATATATATATATATATATATATACACACACACATATACATACATACATACATACATACATACATACATATATATATACCTTTGCAAAAAGTGAAAATGATCTAAGTAGTAATATTTTCAGTAATTTCTGCTTTCCTTATCACATCACTAATAAATTGGCAACATGACCCTTTTTTGTTTTAAAGCCAAGGCTGCTTAGGCCTCCTTTTGTAGCTGCACTTTAAAGCCAGGCAATGAAACCCAATACCTTTTACTTATTTCCCTAGATACTCTAATCCCTCCTGCTTTACAAGTATCTTTGAGCTGTTCTTCCCCTTTTGTATCCACAGCAACATGAATCCCTGCTGGAATTATTTCCTTCGATAAAGCAGGTGCACTTGTTTAATGCTTGGTTGGGTTGAGCTCTTAACTTGAAGCTTCAAAAAAAAAAAAAAACCCTGATGGCTGCCCTGTGCTGTATAGAACAGACTATTCAGGATTTTTATATGTACCCCACAGAAGCAGTTCTGTTTCTGGTATGCACTACCTTTTCTTCAGCATGTATCCATTTTGCAATGATCAAAAATACGCTGCTTGTTTTAGTATTAAAGAATCTAAGGCTGAAGTGGATGAAGCACTCTGCAGTTAACTCTGAATTGTCAAAAAAAATGAATTAATTGCAAAGTTTTCTGATTATAAATGCAATAATTTCCAAACTGTGTCCTATGAGATAACTAATATTGTTCCACCCAAAATAAATAGAACTTTAATAGCTTTTGTAAATAGAATGGTTTATCCAGAAAGGAGGCTAATCCTAAATCTCTTCAGGATTTATTGTTCTGTTTTTATATTCTTCAGTTAGCGTCCACATAAAATTATAACAATGCTTTATTTTCTAGACAAACTATTCTCAGTGAAAAATAGAGAATCTTCACCCATGCAAACTGTGCCTTTCATTATATTTACCCGTGAAATTTTTGTAACTATAGCTCCCTTCTAGGTAGGAGGTTCGGTAACAAATAAATGCGCGGGAGGGCGGGGCACATGCAGGAGACAAGTGCAAGTGTGGGGGTCACACCGGTATGCGTTGTCGTCACGTGTACATGCATGGGGGTCGCACGTGCATGCATGGAGGTCACGAATACGTGACGGTCCCGCACCCCATTTTTGGTCCCAGGAGGCGTCAGGGCGGCCTGCTAGGCCCAAAATTGGAGGCAGGGGGGATCACGTGCGCATGCACTAAGGGTGGGGGAGCATGGGGATGTCGTGGAGGCATGGGCAGGGGAGTGGGGCATGAGAGGGGGTGTCACGCATGCATTGCATTGTGGGTATGGGCATGTACGCACGTACTTTCGGCACACAACGACAAAAAGGTTATCCATCACTGGACTAGGACTTAGGGTGATTATTATAAAGACAATGATAATACAGGTGGTACTCAATTTATGACCTCAGTTGGGACTGGAATTTCCATTGTAAGTCTTTGCAGTCACAAGTTAAGTCATCACATGACCATGCTTGCTTTTACAATCATTTGACAATGGTCATAATTTGAGTCATGATGGTTATAAATTGAGTCATAAATTAAGTCATCTGATTGTAAATACAAACCCTGATTAACCAATGATGCTTTTGGGGGAAACTGACAAAAAAGTTGCAAGTCATAATCACATGATCATAGGAACTGCAGCCAGTCATAAATGCCAGCCAGTTGCCAAGTGCCTGAATTGTGATCACATGATTATGGGGATGGGGCAACGGTTATAAATTGAAATTTAAGTTATAATGTTTTTTTCCCCCCAGAGGTCATCATTAAGCAAACAGTTGTAAGTCAAGGACTATGTGTAGGAGCAGTTATCACTACTGTTACTACTATTACTGGCATCAAAATAGTTTGTGAAAGTTGATGTAAATACTGATGACTATTTGCATAAGGTCTTTGATTTCTAAGCAACAAGAAACAGCAATTGTTTTTTCAATTGTTTATGAATAATATGAATTAAAAATAAATGAAGTAAATTTATATAACATTCTGGTGTTCTGTTTTTTTGTAGCCCACACTTGAAATTCAACAACCTTACATTGGTTTCAGCTCATGGCCTTCCAGGAAAAGATGTATCAAATAATCTGCATAAGCGATTTTTAATTAACAGGTGCGTTTTTTCAGTACTGCCAAAAAGACAAACATAAACATTATTTTATAATGCTATAAAGTATATTTATATTGTAAATGAGGCGTTAATCAAATTTAGTTTCTAACATTTGTACTCCCCTTGTCATGGATTTCAGCTATTGTCCTTTGCTAAATCACTACCCTTGTTTTGCCTTTGAAAACTATAGCAATCCCTTCAGTAATTTTTCCCTCCTCTTTTTAGTAAAAGTAGCAAAAAAGGGAAATGACAGAATAGAGATGGAATAAGAGGAAGCTATTCTTGAAATAGAGAAAAAAACTGGGTGAACTTTAAGCTAGCATTTGTTTATGCTATGGATGTCCACCCTTGGCAACCTTAAAACCAGGCCACATGGCTGGCTGGGGTATTCTGGGAATTGAAGTCCATAAGTCTTAATAGTTGCCAATGTTGAATACCCCAGTGGTGGGTTTCAAATTTTTTTAGAACCTATTCTGTGGGTGTGGCCTGTTTTGTGGGAGTGGCTCAGAAGTCATGTGACCAAGTAGGAGTGGCTTGGCAGTCATGTGACCGGGTGGGAGTGGCCAACTTGTAAAATATGGTGAAACTCACTTAACAACGCTTGCTTAGCAACCAAAATGTTAGCTTAGAAATTCTGGCATTTGAAGCATGCAAGTCTTAAAGCTGTCAAGGTACAAGACCCATGCACCCCTAACCCTTTAGAAAAAACCCCAGGGGTGTTCATACTTGACAGCTTTAAGACTTGTGGACTTCAACTCCCAGAATTTCTCCTTCCCTCACTCAGCTGCTATCGCTGGAGTGCCACCAGAACAAGCGAGGTCTTGGGAGGGACCTTCCCTCCCCCTCCAGAGAGCCCATGCCGGGAGAAAGGAAGTGGGCTGGTTTGAATGCGGGCGAGCGGGTGGTTTAGTGGCCAGTGAGTACCTCCTTCACACGTTCGGGAAGGCGGAGAAAGAAAGGAGGTGGGCGAGAAAGCACCAATGCCACCAAGTGTGAAAGCGGGGGTGCTTTCTTGTGCACCTCCTTTCTTTCTCCGCCTGCCTCCTTCACTAGTTCGGGCAGGCAAAGAAAGAAAGGCGCATGATAGCCAGTTTGAATGCCAGTCTCCTTTCTTTCTCCACCTGCTTCCTCCATTCATTCGGGCAGGCAGAGAAAGAAAGGTGAGCGAGAAAGCATCCCCGCCACCAAGTGTGAAAGCGGGGGTGCTTTCCCACGAGTCTCCTTTCTTTCTCCGCTTGCCTTCTTCACTAGTTCAGGCAGGCGGAGAAAGAAAGGAGGCGTGTGATAGCCGATTTGAACGTGAGTCTCCTTTCTTTCTCTGCCTGCCTCCTGCGCTAGGTGGAAAAAGAAAGGAAGCTCGCGATAAAGCACCCCCGCCATCAAGGGCAAAGGGGAGTGCCTTTGCCCTTGGCTATCGTGCACCTCCTTTCTTTCTCTGCCTGCCTGAAAGAGTGAAGGAGGCCACTTAACCACCCGCTCGCCCATGTTCAAACCAGCCTGCCTCCTCTCTCTCGACATGGGCTCTCTGGAGGGGGAGGGAAGAGGGAAGGTCTGCGGGGGGAGCTAGCAGGGGGGCAGGCCAGGGTAGGCCTCCGGAGGCCCCAGTACACAAACACATGCTGGATTTCTGGCACCGGTACGTGCATACTGGACCGGACCACCTGAAACCCATCTCTGGAATACCCCCTGGTTTATGCATTACAAGTTTGTAACAGCTGTGTCTGCAGTAATCTGCATTTCTTGCTAATCCATTATTTTCTTACCAGCAAATGTAAGCACCTCCTATTGTTTCATTCCAATTCATGTGTTTTCTTGTGGGGGTAATATAATACCTTATTATGGACTTCAATAAACTTTCTGAACGGGAGCAAGAAGACTTGATTATAGGATTTTAATCAATTTACCAGAATATAATTAATAATTACATTCAATTACTAAAATGAACTTGTTGTTTCTTCACAGTTATTGTTTTAATGAGGATGATTATGCACTGATGTCACTTGGTTCATGGATTAATGTTGTGGCTGGAAAAATGATTGCTATAAACAGATCTGCAAAACATGTAACAGTTTCCAAGGAGAAAGAAGTGCCATATGATCATCTCATTCTCTGCACTGGCCAACAGTATCAGGTAAGTCCAAATATTGAGGCAGCAGTCCCATACCTAGTTAAATTGGGAAAATTTTCATTGAACTCAGATTAATTAATTTATACTGCATATATAATAATAAGTTTGGAATTCCTATCCAAAATATTTTTAATCTTATTTTTATCCTCTTTTTAGTTATTTTCAAGGTTGTGATCCCATGCTTAATTGAACAAATAATTTCAGAAATAGTCTATAAGAGTCAAAATCAGTGTCTTTAGTAAAAATCATCATGGCTGAATTCAATATAAGCAGTTGTAATTTGTAGTTTATTAGAAATCTTATTAAAATCTCAGAATCAGTCCCAGATTTAGATAATCTATTAACAAATGAGAGGCTGTGCTAATCAAGTCCATGCTGTTGCAGCATAAGAAGCATAAGACTTCATCTTTGATCTGATTTATTTGACAAATCTAGCAGGATTGGAATTCCAAGGCTCCTCAACAAACAAGTTGCTACACTTAACTATTTATTCTTACTAAACAATTTGGATCGTTGTTTCAGAGATAGATATTTCCTTACCAGATTCCTTAATGTCTTCAACAAAGGCAGATTTTCTACTGTACTCCTTTCATTGGAAAAGTTCTTTAAAATTCAAGGAGATATTCAGAGATGTATCTGCTTGGAAAATAGCCCATATTAATTTGTACAGCACAGTCAAACATCAGGGGTTGACCACAGAAAATGTATTATGACATTTGTACTATGTCATAAATGTTTATGTTAATTTTTATGTTATCAAATATTCATAAAAGTTGTCAAATTTCAATACCAGATGATTTTATTTTATGGGCCTTAGAACTGTTAATGGTTGGGCACTGTTCTCAAGTGAATAAACTGGACATCAATTCTCTTCTCACCTGTATGCCAGAATCCCTGCTGACTCTTTTTGAGATTGTATAGTGGAGTTTGAGCAAGAAGTGTGGCTGAAGTGCTGAGGATGACTACAAAACCATTTGAAACTGAACATTTTAGATGTTCTTACAATAACATTGATATATCAATAACCATACCTCAAGTGACTTGTAGAGTAGAAAATAATTCTAACCCTAACCCTGCCTCGTGTATCTATTTCTCTTGAAGAATCTTTTTCTCAGCTTGTTGCAGAATGGTAATGTGATCCCAGCCTTCCACGTTATCAAGATTACTTACTTTTAGTCAAGCAACATTGCCTTCTGTTCTCCTCCAAACACTGCCCCAGGGTTGTAAATGGATGTTCTTATCATCCATATATGTGATGCAGTGAGATGACAAAGAAGAGCAAATTGCTTCCTATGATAGCGGTTCTTTGAGTAGCCATTTGTGAATTCACACACTGCACTGTCTGCCTTCTATAGATACCAGAATTTAGCAGGCATTCTTAGTTTTATAAGCTGATAGGAGAGGGAACTGAGAAGAAAAAGAATGACAAATGTGAACATATTTTTAAAAAGCAACTAGGAAGTTAGTTATCCAATTCTTGTAGTTGAAAAAGCTGGTTATACCTCTAAAACTTTAGTTTAAATAGAGATGTTTTAATAAGTGAAACAGAAAAAATATCCTTTTATTGCCTGCATTAACTCCTCCACCTTTATTTTTTACACATTTTTGCCAACAATGGACAAGCTTCTTAAAGCCACTTTTTTACTGTATCCTGTCCTTTTTACCTTTTCATTTTAGTGAAACAGATGCTCACAAAAATATTCCATTACTTTTGGGGAAATGTGACACTGTTGTCTATAGCAAATAAGGAATGTTACTGAGATCCAAAGGCCTCTTGTGTGGCCTGTGAGGTGTGTGGCCTAGAATTATCATATTGCAGCTGAATTTTCTTCTTATTAAATAGCAACCTTGAAATCAATTTCGTTTTGAGATATTCATCAACTAACTAGTTCCTCTTAAACTGCACTGAGTCAGAATAACCTATAGATTTACATGTCAGGGAAAATAGGAACACAACCTTTTCTCATAACAATCTCTTGTCAATTAAAAGAGAATAAGAAATGCTAAAGAATATGACAAAGCTTCTAGTGCATCAGTATTATCAATTAAGAACACTGAATGCATTATTTTTTATTCAATCCTTGCAATTTTTCAGTACCTGAAATCTTTTCAACCAGAAGTTGTTCCAAAGAACGGTTGGAAAACGTTAATTTTTAGCCAGTTGTTTTCTTTTGTTTTTATTTTGCTTCATCTCAGCAGATGGTAGACACTGCTTCCTTGAAAATACTTCAGCAGGGGCTTGACAACATCAATTTGCAACAGTTTAATAAAGAACCCCTCAAACTTTCTATGAATAAGTTGCATTTTTAAAGGGCTTTGGTACAATTACCAAAAATGGTTGCTGCAAAGGCAAGATTATTCACAAACTATACATATTTTCTCTCATGAGAATAGGAAGTGAGACAAAATAAGGAAAAAATAAAAAATGGCAGAAAATGAAGAAAAAGCCGAGGTGGCGCAGTGGTTAAATGCAGCATTGCAGGGTACTGCTAGATCAGCAGTTTAGCGGTTCAAATCTCACCGGCTCAGGGTTGACTCAGCCTTCCATCCTTCCGAGGTGGGTAAAATGAGGACCCGGATTGTTGTTGGGGGCAATATGCTGACTCTGTAAACCGCTTGGAGAGGGCTGAAAGCCCTATGAAGCGGTATATAAGTCTACTGCTATTGCTATTAAAAAAACAAAAACTGAGAAGCTAGGGAAATGAAGGGAGTAAAAAAGAAATTATAATAAATTATTTTAAAAAGTTATAATGCTATTTATTGAATGAAAAAAATCACTTATTTCTCTTGCAAAGGGAAGAGAAGTGTACAGTAAAGGAAACTCAATCTAACACCAAAAGTTCAATTGTTCTTCATACTTTCTATCGTAGATCCTGGGTGATGAAGGGCTAGTCTCCAATATCCTTTCGAAGTTTAGTTTGCATTCTTGAGATGAGACAAGTTTAGAGTATCACTGAAAATAAGTGTAAGACTAGTTTGTATAATTTCAATGTGATGTGGGTCTTTCTCAATTTGTCTCAATATTTGGAGCTTAGGTGAGTGAACGCAACAGTAACATCTGTTAAAATAAAATCTGTATTTTGCCTGTAGACCTAAAGACCTAGATTCATGTGTCAAGTACCTAGAACATCAATATTTCTCTTTAATTAAAATATGTTTATTTTCTCAGCCAGACGTAGCACATTTCCCCCTCTATGGATTGGCTGCTGAGTTACTGCTTGATTAGTAATTTTATAGCTCATTATAAAAATATGAATTGCTGAAGCAGAATATATTTTAATAAATAGTGGTATCTGTGAGAAAATTAGAATTTTATGATGAATAATGTTTATTTATCTGTAAACATAGGTCCCATGTCCTAGTGGTGCAGATATCAAAAAGTTATTAACCAACAGAGAGGTATCAACAAACTATAAACAGAGATACACAGGAGTAGTGCCCTCCAATCTTTTTATTATTTCCGATGATGAAGATGCATTAGCAGCAATTAACTGGCTAAAAGAAAAAGCGATTGAGTCCACAGGTAACGGTTTTACCAATTCTACTACATGAAGACAGCAGAGGTTTATGTGTTTCTTGGCAAATTGCATCTCCATTTCTAGCATATAATTATAGCTTAATTAATCCTTGCAAACGGTTTCCTCTACTCTTATTTATTGTACAGATTAATTTACAATGTACAGATTAATTTACAATGTCAGTTTTGGAGACATTTATATTTCTTGCCTGGAACAAAGATTGAAAATAAGAATTACCTATAATTGCTCTATGAAATTAGATTAACTGAAATGAAATACCTAAGCACAAAGTCTGGGATTGTTAATTAACATATGAGATAGTAATATCATTAAATATGTTTTGCAGCTAGACACAAGGTTTTTTTAGACAGAAAAAGCTGAAAAGAAAAGAAAATTTGACTTTTGGGGATTTACTGTAGAACTATCTGCACACTGTAAAAGGTACTACAGTTGGCTAATACCATGCGTTGATGTTTATATGGATGCAATGCATCATTTCATTAAGTTGCATGCCTCAGAAGTGTTACTTTTGTCAACAGCACAGTTCAGTTTTCTTTCAATGAGTGGTATCTTCTGACTTGAATTAGGCAATTAGACTGTTTTTCACCTCAAGACTTGACTACTGTAACGCGCTCTATATGGGGCTGCCCCTGAAGAGTATCTGGAGACTACAATTGGTCCAGAATGCAGTCGCGCGAGCGATACTGGGTGTACCGAGATACACCCATGTTACACCCATCCTCCGCGAGCTGCACTGGCTCCCCATCGGTCTCCGAACACGCTTCAAGATGCTGGTTAACACCTTTAAAGCCCTACATGGCTTAGGACCCAGATATCTATGAGACCGTCTTCTGCCACACACTTCCCAGCGTCCGATAAGATCTCACAGGATGGGCCTTCTCCAGGTGCCGTCGACTAGACAATGTCGTCTGGCGGCTCCTCGGGGGAGGGCCTTGTCTGTAGCTGCCCCAGCCCTATGGAACAATCTACCCCCAGAGATCCGGACCCTCCCCACTCTCTCGGCCTTCCCAAAGTCTACTAAGACCTGGCTGTTCCGGCAGGCCTGGGGCTGTTGACCTCATGAACGAGGTCCAGCCCCACTAAGGTTGAGTGTATGATGTGTCTTTTTAATTTGTTCTCTCTCTATTTTAAATTTTTTACTATTCTTTTAGAATTGTTTTATGTAAGCCGCCCGGAGTCCTTCGGGATTGGGCGGCAAATAAATTTATTAAATCTTGAACTCTTGAAATCTTCATACTTGCAAACATTGCAGCGTCCTCATGGTCATATGATAAAATTCAGATGCTTGGCATCTGATTCATATTTATGATGGTTGCTGTATGCTGGGGTCCTGTGATCAAATTTTGTAACCATCTGAGCAAAGCCAATGGGAAAGCCAGATTCATTTAACAACAGTGTGACTAACTTAACAACTGTAGCAAGATAGGTCGTAAAATGGGGCAAAACTCACTTAACAAATATGTTACTTAGCAACAGAAGTTTTTGGCTTAATTGTGGTCATAAGTCGAGGACTACCTATAATTGTCTCTTTTGCAACCAGCTCAGAAGTGGCTGCTAACAACTGCTCGTTCTTAGCACTTTTTCTTTTGAGATCCCTTATTTCCATGTTGGACATAGCATCGAGTGTGTATTAATTCCCTCCTCCAGTGGCGTTCCAATGTGGCTATACATACAATATCATTTCACATGCCCATTCATAATGACGTGGTTGTACTGTATGTTGATTTTTGTGAAACTAAACAGAATACTTTTTATACTTTGCTTTGTTTATTGCAAACGTGAGGAATAGATTTACTTGTTCAGATATGTCTTTTATTTGTGGAGCAAATGATACTATGTACAATCTCCTGCTCTTATCCGCAATTGCAGAAAAGATGCCTTTTTAATCTGTCTCATTTCTCCGTTTAATTCATTTGAGTAATATTAAGAAAAGACTGCTTCTGCATTGACAAATCCAGTCAATTCAGAACCCATTTACTAATGATTTATTCTGTTAGATCTGCCTTTTGGGACCTAAGAGGCAGAATGTATTCGGGGGTGGGGGGTGCATAAAAAGCATTTTGCAGGCCATATTATTCAGGGAAACTGCCCTTACTTTTTATTCTGACTTGATAGTAAGCATTTAGTGAGCAGTGCCATGTGTTCATCCTTTGTGTGTGTGCTTGTGTGCATGTACTGTACATGTGCACACAAGTATAAAATTTATAGAATGCACATTTGCTCCCTTTATGCAATCCGCCTTACAATCTCCCAAGTTTAGGTGATGGAGAAAGGCTGTTTTCATATACACTAAACCAAAGACTGCTGTGTCATCTTACCCAAAAATTGTGATTGCTGCTATGTTATATAAACTTATAAATTATAGTAATTTGAATGCAGCTTTTATGTAATTATTTTTTAAATTTATGTTGACATGCAAAAAACTCCTATAATGCCAACAAGAAAAAAGATACTGGTTGATTCATTGAACAAAAGAAATCCCTAGATATATTATAACCATTAAAAATTTGATAAAGAAAAACTAATTAACATAGGGGGGAAAGATTGATATAATAACCAGGCGCATAAAATGAATTCAAACTTATTATTAAATCTAGACTATATAAATATTTCTTCATCTAATTTGAGGACAAAGGAAAATTTGAAAAAATAGACAGTAGACTTACATCCTGATCCATTTTAAAATATTCTTTGAGTGTCCAATAAATACAACATAATATTTTTGATGAATTGATTTAAATTTTAAATTATAAAAAGTAAATTTTACATTTCTTAATTCATGAACCCCGTAAAAACTTTGGATATTCCAATTCTTTGTCTATAACTACAAAGATCAAAAGTTACTTTTTCATCACTATCATAATTGGGAATGGTTGCTGTCCAAGGCACTCACTAAACAAGCACTATTTGTACCACTTAGTATTTATAATTATTACATTTCCCAGTTGTAGTCACTAAAAACATGGTCTGAGATTCCAATGGAACACATTGAAGAATCCCTAAACTGATCCATCAAGGCAGAACAAATGCAAATATAATCTTAAATCATATCCGTGTCTCTCAGATCTCCTGACAGTCCTAAATTGAGGTGAAATCTCCACCATAAATTATATTTTGGTAGCTTGCAGATATAATTTAGGAAAAAAAGCTTTGAATTATTTCAGTAATATTCTTAATGGGTCATAAAAATTAATTAGAGCAGTGTTTCTCAACCTTGGGGACTTTAAGTCCCGTGGACTTCATAGCATAGCTGGCTGGGGAATTCTGGGAGTTGAAGTCCACAGGACTTAAAGTCGCCAAGGTTGAGAAACACTGAATTAAAGCAATAGGGACAGCAGCTATCTTTGCCATCACAAAAATAATGAATCTTTCAAGCTGCAGTGTTGATACACCACATGAGTTTATTTGGCTTTTAGCTACGTATATGCTTTATTTGAATATCAATGAATATTGGTTTGTCCATTCCCAGTCTCATTCCCAAGTTTCATTTGATAGAAAATGTATTTCTAGTAAAGTAATGTTCTTGGAATGTATAATTCCAGCTTGCTGCAAATTGTTCCTTTTTAATAGCTAATGCTATAACTGTTATTCAGCAGAGAAATGCAAACCCTAAAGATCCATGGTGGCAAAATCTATTGTAACTCTTTTGACCTCATGTCCAAGAGACAGGCAAAAAAAAAGATTGTTTGTAAAGGGGGCTCTAGATAAAACATAACTTTCACATACATGGTATTTCAATTTGGTAGTTTGCTTGAAGGATGTAAAAGCTGGTCTGTCACGTATGCCTCCTTCAATATCCAAGAAATAAAAACCTCAACTCCATTTGAATAGAGATAAAGTACTTTTACTAGATATGAATTGAAAGCAGTAAAAAGGAAAGCAAGATCTGAGCCAAAACGGCTCGAACATTACATATCAAACGTTTACCCAACACCCTATAGAGCCGAGGTGGCGCAGTGGTTAGAGTGCAGTACTGCAGGCCATTTCAGCTGACTGCTAGTTCTGCAGTTCGGCGGTTCAAATCTCACCGGCTCAAGGTTGACTCAGCCTTCCATCCTTCCGAGGTTGGTAAAATGAGGAGCCGGATTGTTGTTGGGGGCGATATGCTGACTCTGTAAACCGCTTAGAGAGGGCTGAAAGCCCTATGAAGCGGTATATAAGTCTAACTGCTATTGCTATTGCTATTACCCTCCTCCCAATTTCCCAACCCAATGTCCAATCTGCAACTCCCTATGGTGTCATGTGGGGTGCATCTTCAAAAAGCCTCATCAAGTTGGTATGCAAGACGGTTGGCCTTGACCACGTCCAAACACAAGCCACCAGCTTGCGCAGAAGATGGTGAGAACAAAACTCCCTTCTTCATACTCCTCCAGCACCAGTAATTCCCCCTCCCAAATATCTTAAGCCCCCTCCCTCCCCGTTTCTATGGCAGCCGATAGCAAGCAAGGAAAGTGGAGGCTGACATGGTCTCTGGTATTATAATGTATTGGTTATAGGGGAAGAGATAGGGGAGGATTTCCTGAATGCATTCTTCCATGTAATTAAGTAAAGATTTCTGCTGCTCAGTATCAAAAGTAGATTGTTTCTAATTATTTCTGGTGAGTTGCCCATGTATTTTAATTAGTACAGTTTGTAGATTTGCAATATATTATATGAGGTTGATCCTTTTCTTCTAATTCAGTAGCAATAATTATCTTCAAGGTTTCCAAATCCAAGTATGCAAGTTTGTGAATGTATTGTCCATTTGTTTAGAAATTGATTGGATTTTTACCATGAATTTGAAAGTTTGCCCCCCCCCAAGATAGCAGTACATTAGAGAATCACATGGCATAAGGAACCAGAGCTTATACAGAATCTAGTAATCCTGCTATAGATACTTTGAAACCTCCTCCCAGAGGGGAGCAACAGAAACAGACCGCAAAGTGGGTGTGTAGGATCCCTAACTCTCTAAAGGATCTCTAAAGTGGCCGAATTGTGTCTTTTATTTCTAGTAAAGCTGATTAATAATTGTCTCATTCCATTATTTGTTTCACTAATACCACTTAGGTATTAATCATTAAACAGATCATGCCAAACTAATCTTATTGCATTCTTTGACAATGTGACAAAATTAGTGGACCAGAGGAATGCCGTCGATATAGTTTACTTGGACTTCAGTAAGGCATTTGATAAGGTAGACCATAACCTACTACTAGATAAAGTAGAAGAATGTGGGTTAGACAGCATCACCACCAGATGGATTCATAACTGGCTGACCAACTGCAATCAACATGTAGTCCTCAATGGAACTGCATCTACATGGAGGGAAGTATGCAATGGGGTACCCCAAGGCTCTGTTTTAGGCCCAGTACTCTTCAACATCTTCATCAATGATTTGGATAAGGAGATAGATGGGGAAATCATCAAATTTGCAGATGACATGAAGCTAGTAGGAATAGCCAACACTCCAGAAGATAGGCTTAAAATACAGAAGGATCTTGACATACTTGAACATTGGGTGCTAACAAAATGAAATTCAATGGTGAAAAAAGTAAGGTTCTATATTTAGGCAAGAAAAACAAAATGCACAGGTACAGTATACTGTAGGTAGTAGAGTTTTTTTAGAGTTTAGAGTTTTATTAGTATTTGTAGGCCGCCCTTTTCCCTGAGGGGACTCAGGGCGGCTCACACAAAACCGGGAAGGGGGAATACAGACATTAAGATAGAAACATATAATAAAATAGTAGGCAACATACATTCATCATTCGGGAGGGGTAACTATCCTTATCCCCAGGCCTGACGGGCGAGCCAGTTCTTCAAGGCTATGCGGAAGGCTTGGACGGTGGAGAGGGTACGAATCTCCACGGGGAGCTCGTTCCAAAGGGGAGCTCAATAGTAGTAACTGTGAGAGGGATCTTGGAGTCCTAGTGGACAACCATTTAAATATGCTCCAACACTGGAAGTCTTTAAGAAGATGTTGGATAGCTATTTGTCTGAAACGGTGTAGGGTTTCCTGCCTAGGCAGGGGGTTGGACTAGAAGACCTTCAAGGTCCCTTCCAACTCTGCTATTGTATTGTATTTGATGATACAACCTTTGAAGGAAAATGTATAAATATTTTCTAATCTACAAAGAAACATATTTAGAAGAAAAATCCAGTGTTAAATACAGGTGACAAATTTAATCATAAAATCTTCAGTATGAAATTTATAACTCACAATTTCAGCTGTTCCAAAGACAAAGCTTCATTGTAAAGATGGTATATTGGTAAATTATTTCCAGTAAGACTGAAAACAACATGTTAAAACATGCTAAAGTAAAGGTCCTACAGTATTTTGCAGTAACACATCTATATAGAAACTTAGTTAGGATGAGACAAAAGATTTCCCTTTTGAATAAAAGGGAAGTACCTAACATTCTCTCGGCAAACTGATATCCATTATTTGCTGCATGATGAAGTCTTTAGATTTGATTTTTTTTTAAAAAAGTGCATGGCTATTTTAGATAGGCCTTGTAAATTTACCTCCAAAATCTTATTCCAGACTGAGGAAATATAGCTAATATAGCTGTCAGTCAGGATGATCCCTTGGTGAAGAATGTTAATCTAAGCCAGTAAATCTTAGGTCTACTTAGATTTAAGCCACAACAGTAACTAGTTTTATTCATTATGCGTTTTCATGATTTTTGCACTACTTTTCATTTGCAGATTTCAAAGTTGTTTAGAATAATATAATATAGTCAAAAGTAAATATAGAGGATAAAGTTCAAATATGGCTTTTTAAAAATCAACATTGAATTACTAGGTTAGCTGACAACATCAGAGGAAGGTCTAGGCCAGTGTTTCTCAACCTTGGCAACTTGAAGTCCTGTGGACTTCAAGTTGTCAAGGTTGAGAAACACTGGTCTAGGCAAATAAATCCATTTCCAATTTTTGGTGACAGCACTCTATTTTTGGAGTTCACTGACTCTCCAAATAATAAAGTTTCTTCTACAGTGTGGGCACCGGTACAGCGATTGTTTGTCTACATATCCCAACTGAGTGAATGTCAGCAAGCCGTAGTCTGATCAGTAGATCATCCTCTCCTGATTGTAAGGACCAGATAGGCCACTGTGGAAGGAAGTAATATATAACAGTATATAATAAACAACTATGTGTTGAGAGAAAGCTTCACTTTACAGTACAGAATTTACCAAATTTCAATTTCTTTAGATTTCATATGCAATAACTTTGATGCCCACTATGTAGGATAGAGAAAATAAGAATTGCAGCCCAACATTTCTGGGGTTAAGTTAGTGAAAATTGCTGCAGAAGGCCACTAATATCTTATGTTCTGGTACCTCTATTTTGTTGATTGCATTACATTTGACAGAAAAGAGATAGAAGAGGGGTAAATAAGTTTTCTAGTTGTAGAGTAAGAGAATTCTGATGGCAATGTTTTTCCTTTTCTTCTTTCTAATTTCCCAACATACCTAAACTTTTTTATTGTTTTTATTAGGAAATCTTTATAAACAAAAATAGAGGGTGGTTAGATAGAGAGATATGATAAAAGATGGTACTTTTTCCCTTTTCTTTTTCCCAGTGAGTCTCAAACCAAGATATGAAGTTTCCCTGCTTTGATGCAAAGTGTTTCCTATTTCTGGAATATATTATGCAGATTTTTAATAAATTATTGTAGCTGTTGTTGTTAGGTGATTCTGTTTACTTCATAGCATCAAAGCAACAAGGAGGTCACAGATCACTTCAGCTTTATCATATTAATTATATTAACGAGGTTTATTCTGTTTTTTTTCTTTTGCTTTCTCCAGGGAATATTATTATCTACGGGAATACAATTGATGTGTACACCACTATAGAATCCCTCTTATCATTAGGAATTAGTGGCTATTGTATACACCTTGTGCATCCTCCCTCGAATTCCAATATTACTTCTCTCAATAACACTGCAATAGAAAGAGCTATCAAGAAAGCAATGTCCAAGTTTCGTGTAACTGAATACCATGATAGTTTATTGGCTCAGTGGAATGATGGCAATCACCCAGATCCAATCACATGTGCATCTTTCACTACAAGTACAAAGCCATTTAAGTTGCAATGTTGTGTAAGTATGTGCTGCCTTTGCTGAATTTTAATATATATCAACTGAACAATTGGAACAGGCTTGAATTCTAGAATTCTGCTTTTGGATCTTGCTATGCTGAAACCTAGCTTGAACCTCGAGCAGGAATCGTATTTTAGTCTGATTATGCTATCTTTTAAGTTTTAAACATAACTATTTCTTACAGAATAAGCTAGTTTTGTCTTACAGAATAAAATTATGCTTTGGAGTTTGGGAGAAGTCTGCAAAAGTAATCTACCTTTCATACCTAACCCTAACCCATTTTTTTACTTTAACATTTTTTTTCCATTTTCATAACATATAATCACATGTATACTATTACATAACCAACATCATATTGTATTATTAAATGTTTACATCAATTCATCTTACCAACAACTCCCCAAATCCAATTATTGGCTCTTCTGCTCTCCATACACATTTGTTCCTTATCCATCACTTTCTTCTCCCTCTCTCCTCTCTCTCCCTCCCTCCTTTCTTCCCTTTGTCCTCCTTCCCTTCTCTACTTCCCCTTCCTCTCTCCTTTTCCTCCCTCCCCTTACCACTCCTCATTTCTCTCCTCCTCTTCCCCTCCCCTTGCCTCTCTCCTATCCTTCTCTTCTTCCCTTACCTCTCTCCTCTACTTCCCACTCTTCATCTCATTTACTTGGTGTATTTCAGCTTCTGAGCAAGCTCCATTTTATGTTGATGGTATTTATAATTATATATATATATATATATATATATATATATATATATATATATATATATATATATATATGTGTGTGTGTGTGTGTGTGTGTGTGTGTGTGTGTGTGTGTGTGTGTGTGTGTGTGTGTGTGTGCGTGCGTGCGTGCATACACATACATATACATATATATTCTGTATTCTCCTTTTTAATTAAAAAAAATAACAAAAAAGTATACATATATAGTCATTGTGCTTTTAAACACACACACACACACAGCCTAATTTTGGCCGAGATGTAGACCTGGTAAGAATTCCCCACTTTCTCATCATTATCTTTATATAATTATACATCCTTACATGTCCCCAATTTGTGATTCTGTCTTTTAATCTCAATAGTTTCCCATTGTAGGTATATTTCATATTCCCTCTCCATTTTTCCATATCTTGGATAAGATTACCCTTAATTGTCTCTAAATGGCAATCCTCATTGTTCAATGTTCATTACATCTCCCTTAATCTATCATATAAAATAACGAGCGATAAACATCTCATTTTATTCATCATCTTAAAAGTTCTGAATATGTCCATGTTTCATATATTTTGACCCATGCTTAGTTGTCCTTCTATTGTCATATTCAATTAATTTGCAACTCAATTTAATTATCATGTATAAAAGTAGATCACAAACCTCTGCTTTACAACCCCTCCATATCAGTTTCATATTTATCCATATTCCATATATTTTAACCTTTATTTAGCTATCTTTCCATTATCCTATTCAACCAGTTAGCAACTCCATTTTATTGTCATATTTAGGAATAAACCCCTATCTTAACTTTATATTTCCCCATGTAACAGTTTCTAGTTGTCTGATTTTTTCCTAGTAAGTCTTTTGTTCTTTGCCTTTTCCAGGTTTGATTTATAGATGTGAGTTAGATAAATTTTCTTACCGGTCTTTCATCTCTTCCACATCCTCCTGTTCATTTGCTTTGACAAGAAGTCAGCATCTTGTCAGCCATGTTGCAGACTGCCACTCTGACTCCGATTCATAGGGCAAATCTCCAACCTGCGAGGGACCTGTTGCCTCCCTCTGGGTCTGATGAGACACTGCTCTCTTCGCCCCCCCCCCGAGGGGTTCTGATCCAAAAAAGGACCCCCGGAGTTGGTTTGTCAGACAGGGTTCATGTGAGACTCCTTCAGAGCTCACATCTCCCACGTCTGTCCAGCTGAAGAACTTCCTGTCGAACTGGTAGATACCACCAAACCCATTTTTAATTTTAAAAACTCAAATTATTTCATCCTCCATCCACAAAATCCTTTTGCGCTGTTTTATCATAGTGGGGTTATTCCTGGGAGCGATGAGCAAACAATGATACATATTTCCAGCATGTCACCCAAGGTGTAAATGCTATCCTAGTCACCTGGCTAAAATAAGCAGCCTCTGTATAGGACAGTAGCAATATAGGAAGATGGCAGCAGTAAATGATCGATTTATTAACAATGGCAATGGTATTATTTTATACCACATAAGAATAGGCAATGCTAAACCACTCCTGTGATTTACTAAGAAAATAATATGGAGGGAAAATATAGCATGATTTATGATACAGTGCTGGATCATGAGCTGAGAAACAACTGAAGACATGTCAGAGTCAGGGTGACATATAAATGTAATAAATAAATAAATAAATATCCAAGATGGGTTAGATAATATTCACTACTTACAAGAACCTTTAGTAGAAGAAAATGAAATAAGATCAATACTATGGTTGTAACCTGGCTGGACGTCTAGGAAGTAATGTAATAGGTGGAAAAATATGGCAAGCAGTAGAATCAGGATGAATACTGGTTGTAACCAAATTATGCCAGCAAATCCGGACAATGGAAGATAAATTGAAAGAAATTCACATCTCGGCACCAAATAAAGAAGAGTTGAGTGTGCTAGCTATCATACATATCCCTAACTTCACATACCAGCAAACTAATTATCCAATGCAGATTTGAGCTATATTTGGAAAGGGAGATGCCAGGTGTTCTTTTTCTTAAAAATAGCATTTTAAAATACAATAAAGACTATAAAAATAGGAAAAAGATAAAAAAGAAAAGAAAAGAAAAAGAAAAAAGAAAATAAGATTTCTACTCTGCTTTCTATCACATAGTTTCTATCTTACTCTTTCTCCTTCCCCTTTTTTTTCTCTTACTTTGTAATTCTCCCCTTCCCTCCGTTTCACCCTTTTTATTCCCCAAATCCCTAAACCATCAATTCAATATTTCCTTCTTTTTACAGAAAGTCCATATAAGGTTTTTAATCTTTCAAAAAAAAGTATCATTTTTTTTCATGGCAGCAAAATAATCCTTAGGTTCGCCCAATAGGAAAATAGAAATGTTAGATGTGGTTTCAGAAAGGGCTGAGGAACTGATGCATACTAGATAATTAAGAAAACCAAAGATTACCAGAAATAAGTGAATACATGTGTATTAATTATTGAAAGGCCTTCAGTCATATCAATCATGTCAAGCTGTGGAAAGTGCTTGGAAAAATGGGAATTCCAGAACATCTCATTGTCTTCATGTGAAACCTATACCCAGATCAGGAAGCCATAGTATAGACAGAATATGACAAAACAAACTGGCATCATTCATTCATTCATTCATTCATTCATTCATTCATTCATTCAATCAATCAATCAATCAATCAATCAATCAATCTATATGTAAAATATATATATGGAAGAAAGCTGGACTGGAAGAAAAGGAGCATGGTTTTAAAACTGGAGAAAGAAACATCAATAATTTGGATTATGCTAATGATCTTGATACATGAAAATGCAAATAATTTGCAAGCTGTAGTATGGAAAGTAAAAAAAGCAAAATGAAAAAAGAGAAAATTATGATTAAATGTACTTGACAACAAGAACCAGCCTTAGAATTGACACTGAAGAGGTAGATACCTCAACTGGTAGTGATCTAACTGGTAGTAGATAGATGTTCAACTGTCTACTAATTAGAATCAACAGTACAGAAGCCAACAGTCAAGAGATATGCTGCAAACTAATGCTTGGTAGAGAAGCTATGAAGGCCATGGAAAATATATTCAGGATGTGTCTATACCTACAAAGATCAAATTATGCAGGTAATGAGTTTCTCTGGTCTCTGCTTTATGGAGGTAACTGTTTGAAGAAGCAGAATAGAAAGAGCATTGTTACTTTTGAACGTTGGTGTTTTGATAGCCAGCTAAGTAAATAAATGGATTATCAAATAAATCAACTCTGAGGCACAATGTCCAACCTCATCTTATCATAGTTTGGATACATTATGAAAAAGCCTTGTTTTCTGGAGTAATCTGTAATGCTGGGAAAGATGGAAGGAAAGGAAGAAGGATGTTCAGCAGCAGTGGGTGCAATATTGGAAGATCTGAAAGACCAGCTTCAGGACAGGTCCTTGTTAAAAAAATGTTTATGTATGAAGCCACTAAGAATCAACACCAATTTGAGGATAACTTAAGCAGATTATTGAGCTCATAGTATGAAAGACGGACACTCCTGTCTTGGAAGCCTTGTCGATCTTTTGGAATTGCAGTTTGATAGTTTCTGTTGCTGTTACCTAACTTCCAAGGTTTGCCTCAGCTGGCATTTCCCCCATAACTTCAGTGTATGACAGAAATAAGACTCTCAAAACCTATACTACATTTGTAGTGATTAAAAGATCAAAACACAAAAAGTAAATATATGTAAAGTGATATCATCTAAAGCTAGTCCAAAAGGGTGGGGGGGAGGGAGGGAGAGGTAGAGAGAGAGCAATTTAACTAAACTACATTTTATTTTTAAAAAGAACATAGCATATAAAAATACTTTTTAAACTTTAAATATTAGATGCAAGCATTCAGTACTGAAAGAGATAAATCATAGAACCCCCAAATCATGGTTAGCTGCTTACAAACGAATTAAAACATAAGATCCCAAAAGAAAATGTTCCAAATAGACAACACAATGGCAAAGATCTACTCTATAACAAGATGAGATAGTTTCAAATTAATAATTGTACAAAGGACAAAATGTAAGTTATCATTACTGTTCTGACCCACTCCTCCATCCAGTAATGAATGCCGAGACAAGCTTAACTGGAATGTACTTTAATTAGCAAGACACCCAAAACCTCAGTGGCTGAAAGCCAAGCAGAACAAACAGATAAGGACCTTGGCAGCAACTCAGACAAACTCAAGCAGCAATAAACACAGATAAAGCTTGGCAGCAATCCAGCCTGCCAAGCTCACAGTAATGTCCTCCGACATTCAATCCTGCGTTGACTTCTGCAAAGAGGGCCGTGTGCATAAGTAGCTTTTATAGTCTGGAGAGGAGTCTAATGACCACCGGCTGAATACAATCACCTCCTGTAATTGCGTAATTGTTCCTGACGCCTAGTAGCTCTTCGATGGCGTGCATCCAGGAACAACTCACTGCTGGCTTCTGGATCACTCTCCCTTGTCTCCTCCCCACTGGTCCAAGGCTCAGGCACCACCTGGTGGCCAATCAGTCTCTCTGCGCCCTGCTCGGAGTCGGAACCCTGTCCAGGGTCCTCCACATCCTCCAGAGCCAACTCATAGGGCCCCTCGCTGTCGGAGTCTGGTGGCAGCTCCAACGGCTCCTGCTGGGCCACAACATATTACTATTAATTGTATAATAACATGTAATGATGTAGTAAATAGTTTATAATTATATGCTATAATAAAAGTGATAAAATATGGTAATTAAAAATAGAATAAAAATGAAAATAAATATTCTATACTAATGGGCACAAGCTGCAGTGCAAAATACACACATGTTATAGGAAGATTAAATTAAAATAAATACAAATGCATGAAATTGACCAATATGGCAAAGGTACTGGAAATCTAAGAAAATAAGCAATAAAGAGCATGTTCTATAGATACAATCTGCCCAAACTCATTGGGATATAAGAATTCTGGAAAAGAATGTTCTACATTTCAGAGCTCCAAGATGCCTATGATAAACTTCAGGGATTATTAAACAGAGATTTTAGAAAAGATGTTATCTTCATTTTTAAAGAAGGATCTGGCTTGCTCATAACCAAAGAAAGGCAAAGGAGATTCTTAATAAAGCTAGTTTTGCTGATAGTGAGGATCAGAATCTATCCTTTGCTGATAAAAGAGCTAAGCTCATTGGGAAACATGTTAATCCTATCCAGAGGATAATTATACCCAGAACTCTAAACTCTATTTTCATCAAATAGGATTGGAGTACCACATCCTCTTTTTTTACATCATCTTACGTTTTTTCTTATATCTTTTTTCCATTTGATAAATTGGGAGATTAATCTATTCCTATGTCAAGACTCATACTTTTTCTGCAATATCTATGCTTTCTTCAATGTCTTTTTTCCCCTAAATTCCACTTTTGACTCTATCAAAAATGGCTTGTCTTCAGAACCTCTCATCACCCTGGTATCTTTCACTAATACTCTGATCATTCATAATTAAACAGTAAAATCAGTTGGGTTCTTAGCTTTGCATTGATTCTTTTTCCATGTGTACATATGAATTGAATGTTTAAACCACTTACTTAATACAAAGCTTTTTTTAAGCAGATACTCATCAGTCACTATTCTCATTTATTCTTGGGACTGCAAATGGACAAATCAGTTTTTCAGTACTGTCTTGTCTCATTTTCACTGATCAGTTAACAACTGTTTTTCCCTATACATCACATTTATTTAGAATTTTACATACTTTCCCCCTAACCAAGAATGAATTAGCAGAAAAATTATGTGCCACGTTACCTGTATCTATGATTAAATTACAACTAGTCCTTGCGTAATGACTGTCCTGTTTAGCAACTGTTTGAAATCACAACAGGTCCTCCCACTTCCAAACAGCTCAGTGTTGGTGACATACCATAATTGACATTTGGGCACTTTGCAATTGATAGGCATTTACAAACATCCCGGTGTCCCACAGTCACATGATTGCCATTTGCACAGTTTAACGCCTGCTTTCTACAAGCAGAGTCAATGTAGGAACTAGCAGTAAAATCTCAAGTCGTGATCATGTGATGTCTCGCTTAAGAACTGCGGCAGAAGCAAAGGCACACGCCCATCTTGGTCGCATGATGTCTTTCTTAGCAGCTGCATTGCTTAGTGTTGGAGCTGCCAGTCCAATTATTGTCATTGAGCGAGGACTACTGGTAGTCCTCGACTTACAATAATTCATTTAGTGACCTTTTGAAGTTACAATGACACTAAAAAAAAGTGAGTTATGACCAGTTTTCACATTTACAACTGTCTCCATGGTCACGTGATCAAAATTAAGACGCTTGGCATCTGATCCATATTTATGACGGTTGCTTTGTCCTGGGTTCATGTGATCATGTGCAAAGTCAATGGGGAAGCCAAATTCACTTATCAAGTGTGTTATGAACTTAACAATTGTGGCAGGAAAGTTTATAAAATGGGACAATGTTCACTTAACAAATGTGTTACTTACCAACAGAAATTTTGGGCTCAATTGTAGCCGTAAGTCGAAGACTACCTCTGCTTGGATTCATTTTTTCATTTGAACCAACAACCTAGCTGACACAATTGATACTTTCTGAAATACATTTTAACCTGGGTACTTGAGAAACCGCCTGCTGCCAATTAGCTCCCATAGACCCGTTAGATCGCACAGGGTCGGCCTCCTCCGGGTTCCGTCCACCAGCCAATGCCATCTGGCTACCACCCAGGGGAGGGCCTTCTCTGTAGCAGCTCCGGCCCTTTGGAATGAACTCCCCGTGGAGATTCGGACCCTCACCTCTCTCCAGGCCTTCCGGAAAGCCGTCAAAACCTGGCTGTGCCGGCAGGCCTGGGGTTGATGAGTTCCCCTCCCCTCTCAACTTGTATGGCTGTATTACTCTTGTGTATTTTAATTACGTGTATTGTGTTTGTGTCCCCTTTTCCCTTCTGAGTTGTTTGCCGCCCTGAGTCCCTCCCGGAGAAGGGCGGCACACAAATACAAATACAAATAAACTAAACTAAATCAAACCATCTCATTGTAATTAGACGTACACCTTCTCTTCCATAAATACATTCATCAATTCCACTCCACAAGTTTATACTACTTATCTATTGCATCCTTGACAACCATATTTTTCTTTAATTTATTAATTCCAACTGTTAATTATTTTAAGTCGCAATCTTCCATTGTCATGGTTGTCATCAGCTCATCTTGACCTTTTCCACTCATCATAGGTTTGGTCAGTTGAGGCTTTCATTAATTGATGGAAGAAATAGCTTTGGTTATTTGTCTTAATTATATCAATGCTCCACACAATATACAGTGCTTTGCTAGTGGAAAATTTACTAACGGTAAGTTTAATATATTTTGTCTACTATGCTGCAAATGCATCCAAAGCCCTACAATATACTTTGTTTGTGTTCTAACTATTGTCTGCATTATAGTGACATAGGAAGGATACATATCTGCTTTGAACATGAAACATTCTAAAAACTAAGCTTAATTATTATTTAATTAAGAAATTATCTATGATTGACTAGAAAGTTACTAAAGTATTCTTTACTTTATTTCTTTCAACTGTTTTAGGCATTCTTTAACTTTACCAAAAAAAAAGTGGATTATGAGACTTTCAAAGCAGTTAATGATGCATGCCTTGTCTATGACGGGAGGCTTGTGATTGATACCAACTTCCATACTAATGATGTGAGCATCAGGGCTGCAGGTCCTTTAACCAAATTTTCCAATATATACTATGCTAATGAATGGACCCACGGCAATTTCAACTCAAAAGAGATTGGTTTTCAGCTTGCTGCAGCCATGCTGAATCTTTTTGATCCAACTCTAGAGCCAGTTTTTGAACCTTCAGAAGATTTAGATAGACTAATTCCTATGTACAAGGGATGCAAAATTAAAGGTGAGCCAAATACATTCATTTTTAATAAACTTGCATTTGTATAACTTTCACCTTGATATATCAAAACTATTTTGAAGTTTAAAAAAAACAATTCATGATATATGAAATTCAGAAAGAGAACAATATTTACCCATTGGCAAAATAATTTAATTTTTCCTATTCTGTGTGCTTATTTATTTAAGTATTTAAGTATAATAGTGCTCTGGGATTAAAGAGACAGGCACCTGCCATATAACAACTCAGACTTAACAATTGTTGATAAAAAATGACAAGTCTAGACAGTGGATGTAGCAGTACCTGGAAACAGCAGAAGAGAAAAGAAAGAACTAGAGAAGAGAAGAAAACAAAATGCAATGGTCTGCAAATAGAAATAGAGCAATTATGGCAAAAGAAAGCAAAGGTACTACCAATAGTAATAGGTGCCTTGGGTGCAATCCCAAAACAACTGGAAACTACTTGAACACCATCAGCACTGACAAAATCAGTCAATTGCAAAAGCCAGCTTTACTTGGAACAGCTTTCATCCTGCAGTGATAACTTCAACATTATCAAAAATCAACATCTGCCTAACCCAGGACCTTGGGAAGGACTTGATAGGTGGATAAAAATGTCAAATCCAGTCTGAACATCACCGACTGCACGATGAACCATTGTAATTTATGAATCTTGTACGTCACCTAACTTGCAATGACTGGGCAGCTCATAACAAAGAAAAGACAATGAAATCAATGGAACATAAAACAAAAAATATAAAACATTGCAAGTATGATGAAATGAGAGGTTCCTTACTTGCCAAAGGCCTGAGTGCTACCCCATTCAAGTTCAGAATGAAATATCTCCATATCTGGGAATAGCCACAGTTACATGGCACAAATCTGTATAGTATCCAGGTACTCAGATATTGATAGCCTCAATATAATTGAGTACCATCAGCAACCTTCTGCATCTTCCACAGCTATTTTGGATCTTTTCCAAACTCTCTGTCACCTGCAGAAGTCTCAGAGATCTTGAGTATCTTCAGGACTTTCCAAAAGTTTATACAGCTAGTAAGTGCCTTCCTCCTCAGCTTCTCCCTCGATGACAGAGAGTTCTGCACTCACTAGCTCATTGGTCAGCCAAACACCCAAAAAACACCATGTAGAAACAAAAGGACATCATCCACACCAGTGGTGGGTTGCCAATTTTTTTTACTACCGGTTCGGGTGCGCTTTCTCTCTCACACACGCAAGAAGCGTCTGGGCAGGTGGGTGGAGCCTCCCACCACCGCTACTACCGGTTTATTCGGTCCGGGCCAAACTGGGAGCAACCTACCTCTGATCCACACCAACTCCTCTTCAGCAAATTCCTCAGGAACTCTGGGAGGTTTACAAATATTAAAATAGCAATAAAATAAAATTACACAGTAAACCTTCAGTTGCAACAAAAATAGGAAATAGATACAGGTAAATTTGTGCATATTTGTATACACACACTCATGCATATAGAGACAGGAAAATATTTACCTGCTTCCAGAAGTCCTTGAGTCTGAGGGGCCTCCTCACCTCGACTGTTTCAAAATAGAGGAGCTGCTAATAAGAACCCTGATATCTCTTCTACCTCTCCTGGCAGAGAGGACCATTAGAATACATTTTCTGGCTGCCAGGTTTAAACAGGTAGAGATTACTTTAAAAAGGTGCTAAAAGCCTCCAGCCAGGCACTGGGAAATGAATGGTTCAATGCAGCTTAAAAGGTAATCTTTTTTTTTTTTGAGTGGGGCCAAGGCACTCTAGGCCTGTGGGCGAACCTATGGTACATGTGCCCCAAAGTGGCACACAGAGTCATGTTGCCTGGCACATGTGGTGTCTCCTGTTCTTCTTCTGGGTTTCTAGCGTGCATACGCATGTGATAATCAGCTGGCCTTTGTGCGTGCGGCAGTGCAAGAAACTGGAAAAGCTGGTCTTCTATTTTCCGGTGTGGCCATGCGCACTGGCCAGTCACATGAACTACTTGGCAGTAACTGGAAGACTGGCTAGGTGGCATGCATGTGCGCACAGAAAATCAGAAGTGCATTTTCCAGTGTGCACATGCCCCCTGGACAGCTCCTTTTCCTGGTTGTGGCCCAGACAAGCACCCTTGTGCACAAAGTGCTCCTTTTGGGCATTTGCTGCCACGCATGCACATGTACGCTCCCTTTTCGGTACTTGGTGCCGAAAAGGTTCACCATCATTGCTCTAGGCCAGTGGTTCCCAAACTTGGCAACTTTAAGACTTGTGGACTTCAACTCCCAGAATTCTCCAGCCAGGGAGTTGAAGTCCACAAGTCTTAAAGTTGCCAAGTTTGGGAACCACTGCTCTAGGCTAAGGCCAAGTAGCCACCAGCCTAAAGATGTCAAATTTTTGAGGGCTGGCAAAATTTAAAAGACTTTAAAAAAAAACCACAGTTAAAAAAAGGAAAATGTAGGAACAGTGCATTATGTGAACCAGAGTGGTTAAATATACTGTAAGGACTAAATACAATTACACAGTGTAAGTTAATTGAAAATGTCAAAGAAAAAAAAATGTCCAAGGCAGAAAATAATAAGTATAATGCTCAAAAACCTGAACAACAAAAAGAAGCAAGAGAATGTCTTTTTTGCAATTCCTAACAAAATTGGAAGATGAGCCAAACAATTGGTGTACCAGAATGTGACTGCCTCAGGTGCCAGAAAATCCAATACTAGCTCTGGCTTTGGCGATATTCCAAATTCAACACTAGCCTGAGCAAAAGCTATTTTTGATTTGATTCAATCTAAAACACAATTAACTTGATTGTTACCAATGTTTTAAATAGATTTTCTCATTTTATCATAGAAAACAGGTTTTGGAGGCTCAGAGAAGGACTACACTTAATTTTAGGGTCTGCAAGCAGCCCAGAAAGCCTCATACTGTGGACAGTACATGAAAGAAAATTGGCCAAAACTTGGCCATCATTTTGTTGAACATAATTTCCTCTCTTCTTCTCACATTCTTCCTTCTGCTACTTTTCTCTTCAAATAGAAACTAGAGAAAATGATTTAAAAGAAGTGATAACAGTTGCAGTAGAACTCGTAAAAAGAGACCCTTAAAAAATATTTTTCCTCAGAAAGAAATGCTGTAGGTGCCGGGTATTTAATACTCAGTAATAGCCCCTGAAATAATTGTTGGATATTTGTTTTTGTAAGACTGACACATTACACATTTTGGCTTCCAAAGAGATAAAGATATAACAAAAAAAGAACAATTTCTCACATTTTGCAAACTTTTATGATCAAACCAGTTGTTAAATAGAAAAAAAAATCATTAGAAAATCATAACCAGTCCCACTTGCCTGATAAATCCGTTTCCTCACTTCTTTGTCATACAGTCATATTTTCCAGGTAACATATTTGCATGGCAGCTCCGGTGAGTAAAGATTTCAAGCATGAAGTAGGTCTGAGAATCCAGTAATCCCTTTTCATTATTAAAAAGATCTTGAATGTTCATCCAGTATTCTGATCCTCTCAGTTGTGCTGTTTACAGAAAGCAGAATTTACCTTTTGCATTTCTTAAAAAGATTACAATGATTGAAGTCAGTCCAGCATGTATAACCACCACAGTGCGTACCATCAATTAAATTGCAACAAAGTTTCATCTGTTCTTCCAGTCACCCTGGATTGGTTTTAAAAAAATAACAAAGTACTTTAAAGGCCTAATGAATAACAAGTTTACTGATTTTATATAATCTACATGCCTTGATAACATTGTTTTTCACAGGTGGTGTTCTACCTGGAAAATATAATTATCTGCATGTTTTTAAACCTGGGATTCCTGCCCGCTTGGATGTACAAGAATCACAACCTGATTATGTAAGTACTCCCTAAGTAATAAACAGTTGAGGTCTGAATTACAAGTATCTTGTATCTTGCAAGGCATTGATATGAAGCATTTTTGTAATAACCAATCTCCCTCCCCATCTTTCTTATTTATTTATTAATTAGACTTATATACCGCTTCATAGGGCTTTCAGCCCTCTCTAAGCGGTTTACAAATTTTTTAGCAAATTGAGTCAGCAACTTGCCCTCACAGTCCGGGTCCTCATTTCACCCACCTTGGAAGGATGGAAGGCTGAGTCGACCTTGAGCCGGTGAGATTAGAACCGCTGAACTGTAGATCACAGTCAGCTAAAGTGGCCCGCAGTACTGCACCCTAACCACTGCGCCACCTCGGCTCTTGTTGTCTTCCTGGAGTGGGTAGATTGATATGTGGTCTAGCTTTGCCTGTGGTCCCAACAGTTTTCTCAATTTATTATAGGGGATGGCAATCACAACAGGAGATGCAGTAAAGGGAACTTACTTCAGAATACATGTCAACCAATACAGCAAAATAGAAACTATTACTTGCTTTTCAAAGGAACCTATTCCCGTTTCCAACTACGTATGTTTATTTGGACAACACGAACGTCTTCTTAATAATCTTTGTTCTCGCTGGAGGGAGGGGCTGATCTCAAATCTCTATAGGTAAGAAAAAAATTATTTTGCTTTTGAAATCTATTATAATGCAGATATGTGGGGCAGATTTCCCTTTTGAAGAAGCATCGTGTCCTGATCATAGGCAACATCAGTAATGGGTACTTGTTCCTGAAAGGTAAACAGAGAGACCATGGAGAATATTGTTAGGAAGAGCTTAGTGACTTTACTAGTCTGTATATTTGAATATACTACTGTATCAGCTACTATCAGAAATCTTGATTGTAAATGGGGGGATACACGTTTTTCAAAGAGAGAAATTAATTAAAATGTGGCTAATCTTTGGGACTGAGAGCTATAGTACTGTGTCAGATTTTGAGCACCTGTGATAGATGTACTACAAAATTATTGTTGTGGGAGATTTGCCTGTTCACTATGCTGGATAAGGCCTGTCCAAAAATACTAATATGCCATAGAAGCTAATGTTTTGCTTTGCTGACAGCCAGTCCTTGATTTTTTGAAAATTTAAATAATATGTAAAGAAAAGAGAGTGGGGCAGAGATTTTTGTTTTAGTATTATATTGATGATTGTCGGCAGCAAACTGCCTGTTGCTGGTTTTTAAAAATAGTTGCTTGGCTGCCTTTCCTAGTAGAAGCTTGGATGAGAAAATAATGTGCATACACTTTTTCTTTATTCTGGAATGCTTGAACTAAGAGATGTTTCCAGACTCAGTGGCTTGATGTCCATCTGTTGAGGAAAGGCATCCAGCAGCCTCAATCCACACATACTTGAAGTTTTTAAATACACGAATGTGTCATTGACATTCAGTCAGCATACTACCAAGCAAAAATATATGGATCTTTGGTTGACACAGTGATTAAATCTCTTTTAACATAGTATATCATTATGGTGAGATATCTTCAGGGATGGATCAGAATAGTTAGTGTGACGCTTGTGCAGTTAAAGCCCTGTGTGTTTTTTACATATGCAACAAATGTTAAAAAGGATCAGGGATCATGGCTTCAATCATGCAACACCCTCTTGAAATTTTGACCCTCCAGAAGCTGCCCTGATGATGAAGACTATTTCTTTAAGAAGTCTCGGGTAGTGTACTTTAGTGATAATGTAAATTAGGGAATATGCATGCAACTGATTTTGATTCATAGAACCCTAGTAGAAATCCTCTTTATTGGTTCACTTTAGAGCACAAGGAAAAGCTGTTTTGCTAACACTTCCTTTGAACAAACCATTAAATCTTAATGTTTCCAAATCACTTTGAAAAGTGGGTTTATCATTTGCATTTATATCTAAGAAACTTTTTTAAAACAATTTTTATTTGTTTTTGAACAAGGACAAATAAACATAAAAATAAAAATAAAAAAACCATCTTCCATTACAAATTGTAGAAAGTGTGTCAGTTGGTTACAGTATTTCCATGCATCTCTTCCATAGTCACCACCTGCTTTTCATATCAAATTTAAATTCACCTATATTCATGTATATCACAATTATTATATCTCAACCTTAATTTAATTGTTTTTACATCCTTTTATATATAATATTCAAAATCTAGAATGGGATTACATGATAACATTCCATTAAATCATCCTAAAATCATCCAATCACAATACATCTTTATAACATATTCTAGATAAAACTTTTAAACCTCCTCTCATAATCTCCATGTGTTGTTTATATAAAATTTCATATTATCAAACTAATGTATCTATATGTATTTTTATCATTATTAATTATTATTTAACTATAGCAAATGTTGCTTCATTTTCTACATATTACTAGTAAACTAAATTTAGCCTAATTTTTTATTATACATTTTCATTGCAACAACCTGTACCTTTCCAGTAATAGTACGGTCTTATATCTCTTGCCATTTGTAGCATTAATGTTCTAGTTACTTTCTTAATAAATCATGTATAAACTTCTCTTGGCAATATGTTATTCTTTTCATATCTCATAAAAGCTTAAAAGACAACATCTGCTCTTTCCATCAGCTTATCTTTGGTTATCGCTAGTACTTCTGTCAAGAGTCCTCCGGGATTGGGCGGCCTATAAATCTAATAAATTAAATTAAGATTTCTCTCCTTATCTCTGTCAATTTTTCTCTCTTCTTCTGTGCTTTGAAGTCTGAGGTAGAGTTCTAATCCATCTATCTCCCCTTTCCATATTCCACTCTTGCCATTGCCATGTATTCCATATTCTCCAATCTCTTTTCAATTCTCTCTGTCACAACTAATAGATTTTGAATTTCAAACACAATCATTTGCAATGTTACAGTTTCTTTTTCCTGCTGAGCCATTCTTTCAATTTTGCAGACACTGCCTCTATATGGTTCAAGGCTATTTTAATAAACTTCAAACAGGTTCATTTATTATCTTTCAAGTCAAAATGTTGTCTTCCCTCCAATAGCTAGTGATAGAACTTCCAAAAGGCACCTGTATAAACAACTTGTGCTCTTCCTACTATCACTGTCAGTAAACAAACTGAAATAACCTTGAATCTCAAGTGATCAAAGAGAAAGAAGAAAAAACAATGTATCCAGCCTCTAAGTGGCAATGTGGCTTTTTCTTCTGTTGTTACAACCCTCTTTATAATCCTTCTTATTATCTTCTTTATATTCCAAGCTTAAGAAAGAAAAAACCCTTAAATGGAGATCAAAAACAATCCAATCAATCAAATCAAGCATTATACAAAAAGGAGAATTTTAATCCACAGGTATAAGCAAAAGTGAAAAAAGAAGAAGAAAGAATTAATCCATTCAGTTTTCAACGCAGATCAATCTCACCGCCTACAGTCTTCTGTCTTCAATCTTAACTTAACTTAATTTTTTTTCTTGGGTAGTCTATTCCTCTAATAATAAAATTTCCTCACCAATTCAACACACTTTCTTTTTCCGCTTTCTTCCCGTTCCGGAGCTGTCCAACTTTTTTTTCTGTCCCTCCAAAAAGGGCTATTCCAATATCTTTCAGGGACTTTGTGGTGTCCCTGAGATCAGCAGGAGGTGCCCTTCTCAATCACCATATCTGCGTGACGGTTTAGGTCCAAATGGACCATCCAGCGGCATAAATTCGACTTCGATCTCAGAGCACCAAGATCGCACATCATGACGTCATGACGTCAGCTCTCCTCTCCTATACCTAAGAATCTTGACCATTTCTTTGATGATGCTGTACATCAAATAGTTAGTATCTACATAATCAGAATATATAATCAGAGGAACATGAAAAATGAGAAAGTTATCTGCATAAAGATTTACAGTAAGAGGAAAACAAATACATTTTGTCCAGGGACGTGCCGTCACTAGAGGCAAGGGAGGCGGGGCCTCACCAGTCTCCTCAGAGAAAGGAAAGGATTTTAAATAATTTTCTTAAAATAATTAAAGCCAGGGTAGTTGCTACCAGATTTCAAGTCACAGTGGCTTGGTGTCTGCTCTCAGTATTATCTAGGAGGAGGACAGAGAACTAGGGGCCTCTTTTGCATAAGGAAGTTTTCGCCTTTTAAGAGTTAAGCAAGGGTTAACAAGCAAAGAATTCCTTATGCAAATGAGGCACGTATTCTCTCGCCTCCTGTAGAGGGCATTTTTAGAGGCTTTTTAGAGTTCTCTGGGAGCAACTAGCTCAGTCTGACAGAGCTCTGGCTTTTCAAGAGGGGAGGGCAGGGCAGGGCAGGGCAGGGCAGGGAGAAGCAGAGTTGAAATCGTCTCTGAAACAGCTGGAAAAGGTCTGTGGGGGAGGGGGGAGGAATTCAAAAAGTTTGATCGGAAGGCAGCAGGGGAAGGGGGGGTATGGCAGAGGAGCTGCTTTCAAGCCTTTGGAAAATATATCCAATCCAACTTCTGTGTTTGTGTTTGAGAGTGAGTGAATGAGAGAGGGATCGAAGTTCTCTGTGTGTCTGTTTGAGAGAGGGGGGAGGGAGGGAGAGAGGGAGGAAGGAAGGGGAGGGAGAAGAAAAAGAATGGGAAAACTTATTTTGCAAGGGGGAAAAATGCTGTCGCTTTAAATCGGAACTGAGCATGCCTGGCTGTGGAATTCTGGGAGTTGAAGTCCACAAGTCTAAAAAGTGCCTCACCAGGGCTAAAGCTGACCGCATGTCACTGATTTTGTCCCAATGTTGAAAAAAAGTGTTTTTTTTTAAATGCTATCATTAGAAAATGGAACACTAATGGCTTATCGAATACACAATCCTACAAAAAATGCTTGTGTTTTTTTAAAATTTATATTTGGTTGTTCTAAGCCAAATTCATGCAGTTCCACATCATCTGGCAATGGAAAAAAGACTTGTATATTAAATCACAAATTACATGTTTTGTTTTTATAGCAATCCTTTTTTTCAGAATTCATATCATGTAAAATATCATCCCTAAAGATCTTGCTCTGCTGAATTGAAGAATAAATCATGCAAAATTTCGTATCATTTACTTATGTGAAAACCTTTGAGTTTTATTTTTTTGTTCTTAGATTAGAATCTTATTTTAAATTATAATTTAAAAACACAATGTATGGTTACTACATTTCTAGAAAGATATAGACAAGTTAGAAAATGCTCAGAAAAGGGTACTTTGAGAACATGTCCTTAGAGGACAGACTGAGTCACTTGGATAGTGAGATGGGCAATGTCTAACTTTGCTAAATAAATAAATACAGCATGGAGTAAACACATAAAAGATGCATAATATCAATATACTAAAAGGATACTAAAGGGAAGATGGTTAGAAACTATTTTCCATTGAAACTAGAATTGATTGGATATAAATTGCAGCTACCTAGATTTCCTAGGTACTGACAGAGGTTGTGGATTCTCCATTTCTAGAGTTAAATGTGTTTTTAAAAAAGTTGGATAGCTACTTCTCAAGGATTATTAAACAGGTTTTCCAGAATATTGCAGAGAGCTGGATTACATTATTTTTGTAACTCCACATTTCTGTAATTCAAACTATATTATGGCTTCATACAATGTATGAACCCAGAATGTCAAAATACTGAAGGAAATTGTAAAAAGTATAATACATCTTTCAAAGTTATTATAGATACCTGCTAATGCCATCTGTGCCAGTAATAAGAAAGAGCTCTTTAACATTTTAATAGTTCATTCCTTTCCATTCAAAATGGGAGAGCCTGTATTTTTCTTCCAATATTTTTAAATTTAACTATAGCATTGTTAGGACAAAATATAGGAATAGAGATTTTTCTATTATTTTACATGGTTGCAATAAAGAGCATATTTAATATAGTATCACAGTATATGTAAAAGTACAGTGGATAGATCAAGTGATCCATGTCTACTTGGGCTTAAAATTCCATATCTCTGATATTTACCTTGCATTACCTAACAAATACATAGTCCATTTTAAGTACACTGTTATTGCGTTTTTCCAAGTTCTTTACTCCAAGGCTAAAGTACGCTTTTAAAAAAATCCTTTTATAACTAGATTAGTTTTCCCCAGTCTGGTAGCCAATGCCAAGAATGAACTCAGTGAAACAGCTGTCACCTGGGAGTTAATTTGCCTCTTTGTGACATGCAAATGATCTTTTAAATTAAAGGACATATCTAGCCATGAATTGTATTCATCGGTTTCAAAATTTTAACCCTTCGGTGATGAATTTTATGAAAGCAGAGTTGTGTTTCAAAATTAGTTAAATTTAGAACTGGTCTACAAGAATAATAAATCCCACTAGTTCTGACAATACTGGTTTTACATTCCAGCTGAGTTAATCCTTACTATCTGTAACTGGAGCTTCAGACACAGTACTTCTTTCAATTTCCAATAAACAAATGTTCTGTTGTCTCGAAAGTGACTTCACTGTTTTCGCCACTGTTTCTCACTGAACCAAAAAAAATTAGGACACAACATTTTAAAAAGTAGATTTTGGTCAATATCCCACTATTAAAATAATTATTGGGAACTATAAACTTCTGCTAAATATTCTCTTATAAATTATTACATATGATTTTAACTTCCTGTTAATGTAAGAAAAGTCCCTTTGTTGGGAATGCATACAAATAACAGTGGTCAGGTAAAATTTGACATGCTGTATTTTTTCCCCTGTGATTTCAAATGTGATTTCAATGTACTGAAATTAATACTGAGTTTTAACAAGACATCCTTCCAACATGAAAAAGTAGCTGCAAATCTACAAAAATATGTGCATTTTAAATTTCTTAAAATAAACCCAGCAGAACAGAGAAGCCAAAGGATGCTTTCCTTTCTAATAATTATTACAAAATGTTTTATGAAGATTTTGTGATAATTGGATTTTCCTGCAAGAGTGAAAGTCCCAAGAAATTGTAAACAAAATTATATTAAATGGCCAAAACCTTTCAAAATCAGCAAATCTTGCCACTTTCTTGTTATCTTACCTCTGAGATCTTGTGTGATTTTAGGTATACTGAAATCACACTTATGAGATTTGATATTGCTTGAACTTTGATGGGATGTTGGCTCTCAAATGATTTGTAAGACCCAGATATCAGTCTCAAATGATCTATAAGACCCAGAAACCTCTTAGATAGTCTAAGAACAATTTGTCAAATTATTTTAGTTATTTATTTTTTTTATCAAACTTTGAGGCCACATAATGCCTTGATGTTTCTGGAGAACAGAACAGAACGTCACAGCCAACCAGAGACAATGGACCAAATAGAAACCAAATATATAACTAAAGGACAACCGCCCTATCCAAAGGCGTTGAAGGAGAAAATAAAAAATAATTTCTAAATTTCATAAGGATGGAAGCCATACAAATCTCTAGGGTGATACTGTTTCAGAAATTAGATGTCATTGTTTAATATATAGGATTCTGAGTTCATCCATTCTGCTTGATTGTATCAGTGAGGAAGAGGCAGTTTGAAATAAGGGATCCCTTAGACCAGTGTTTCTCAACCTTGGCAACTTGAAGATGTCCGGACTTCAACTCCCAGAATTCCCCAGCCAGCGAATGCTGGCTGGGGAATTCTGGGAGTTGAAGTCCGGACATCTTCAAGTTGCCAAGGTTGAGAAACACTGCCTTAGACAGCTAGATCCTGTGCCATGGAAGATTTTGAATGTGATAGCCAGCATCAAGAATTGCATCTAATAACCTGCGCAGCTCAGTTTTTAAAATTGATTTTTTTTTTAAATTTAACTGCTAGATCTTACAAAAATCTTCTAGACCAGTGTTTCTCAACCTTGGCAACTTGAAGATGTCCGGACTTCAATTCCCAGAATTCCCCAGCCAGCAAATGCTGGCTGGGCAATTCTGGAAGTTGAAGTCCGGACATCTTCAAGTTGCCAAGGTTGAGAAACACTGTTCTAGACGCTTCATAGGCAAAATTATTAAGTGCATCATTCCCTATTTTATGACTTTTTTTGCTATGTTTGTTAAGTGAATCGCTTCAGTTGTTAAATTAGTAACATGGTTGTTGAGTGAATCCAGCTTCCCCATTGAATTTACTTGTCAGAAGTTCGCAGAAGGCGAGCACATGACCCTGGGATACTGCAACTGGAATATGAACCATTTGTCCAGCGTCCAAATGTAAATCAGATGATCCTGGGGATGATGTGACAGTCATAAGTCTGAAAAATGGTCATGAGTCACTTTTTTTTCAGTGCCTTTGAAACTTTGAACACTCACTAAATCAGTGTTTCTCAACGTTGGCAACTTGAAGATGTCGCTGGCTGGGGAATTCTGGGAGTTGAAGTCCGGACATCTTCAAGTTGCCAACGTTGAGAAACACTGCACTAAATGAACTGCTGTAGGATTACATGCAATATCAATGGTAAGATTGTTGTAGGTCAGCTTATCAGCATGCTGGAGTGGTCTTTCTTCTGCATTGTGTTCCAAAAGTTCAATTTAGCCTTTTTCTTTCTACTTTCAGGAAAGAAGGGTTTTTTTTTTAAATCTTCAGTGATTTGACTTAGATTTTACTCCAGAGTATCCATAGAAGGGTCAGAACATTCAAGATGGTGACCACAACTATGTAACTGAAGCCTCACCAGTTTTTATGTGTGTCACACGTGTGAAACATAAAAAACAAAGCAGGACATTGATTGTATACCTGAAACTGCCATCTGACATTCTTACTCCCCCCACTACCACTTATGAATGCCGCTGATTTTAGCTTTCTCTCCTTCTTACTAGATTACATCTTTTCATATTCAGCCATCTTGAATGTTGAAAATTTAATATATCTATTTACTAATGAGATTTTAGTTCTGTATATAAGAACTCTGCTTGTCCAGTTCATTGGAAATATCCTTGGAAAAAAAATCATAATGCAGTTCCAAGGTAGCTCTACGTTAAAATGGCAACCCCATCATTATTTCTAAGGTGCTTCTAAGACTATTCTTCTATGTATTCAGAGAGTGCATCAAACACCAAAACAATACTGTATGCATAAATATACTGTAAACATGTGAGAGGCATTCTCCTGTTTAAAATATGTTTACTTAAACAAATACTTTCAGGAAAAGAAAAATAAATAGAAGGAAAAATTCCTGAACACTCTTAAATATGGAAGTAAAGAGAGAGATGTTAGCTCCCTGCTGTTGTTTTTGTTTTCATTCCATTTAGGAGTTTATATAAAAGGAAAAATAAGAATATTACCCAGTTTTCAGGCCTAACCTTGAGACTGTTAGGAATATTAGGGAATCTTGAGTCTAATAGACATAAGCCAATTCTGGGTATAACTGAGTGTTCTGGGTATAACTGAGAAATATGTTATTATTCGACTAGGATAGAGAATTCATCTGGATAAGAGAAGAGCATTAACAACTGCTTGACTTACTATTACCGTATTTTTCGGAGTATAAGATGCACCAAGATTTTGAAGAGGCAAAAAAAAAAGTTTATGCACTCTGCAAATCTCCCAAAAACGGCCCATTTTCTGTGAAAATGGGCCCGTTTTTTTTTTTAAGCATGAATAGCCTTTAGGGGGCTTGCAGAGTGTTCCTGGTAAAGCAGCCGTAAAGTGAGATTTGGACATTAAGTGTGAAACCTACTGGGTCAGGCTAGACAGCCTCTTAGAACCCCTTTACTTCTATATTAAAAGTCACATAGACAAGAGTTGGGACTTGCAATAGACAGAGACAGTTAGAAGTTACTTAAAGGAAGTGTCCCCATTCACTAACCACAGGATGTTCTTGCCAACGTCCCTACTTGTGTTAAGAGTCCAAACCACAAAGTTCAATTAAAGTTCGTTAATAACACGTAAGCCATACCTGAAACAAAAGTAGAACTAAGACCTTCATCTCCTTATAAGGTTTTCTCCTCAAGGTAACCACTAAGAAATGTGTTAAGTATTTCCGTGTTGCAGTGCTTTTGAGAATGTATAAGAATGCGTGCTTCGATAATGGAGGTTGTTCAGAACTTGCAATGCTAAGCAATGTGCTAGCTTTCTGAACCTGGCTGCCAAATAAACTTTTCCTGTATCCTGAGATGTCTAACGCCTGTCATTTTCTGCAACACTGGAGGGTGCCCCCCAAAAGAGAGCAAAAAATGGCCCATTTTTCACAAAAACAGGTCTGTTTTTTTGTCAAAAAAATGCATGCATAGCCTTTAGGAGGTTTATAGAGTACTCCTAGGGGCTGGAGGGGCAAAATTGAGCAAAAATCGGTCCGTTTTTCACTCATTTCTGCGTTCCCCAGCTCCCAGGAGCTCTCTGAAAGCCTTCTATAGGCTCTGCACGGCCATTTTGGTGATGGAGGCGGGGTTTCAGAAGGCAAAAAATGCTGTATTCAGTGTATAAGATGCACCCAGATTTGCAGCCTCTTTTTTGAGGGAAAAAGGTGCATTTTATACTCCGAAAAATATGGTACTTTCCCCATATGTAACATGAAATGCAGTCCTAATCCAACATCCCCTTACTATAACACATTTTTTTCAATTGACATAATCTCCAAGTATGAAATCATTACCTTGCTTTAAACATTCTTAAGATTTAGCCTGTTTCAATATTTGTTGAAAAATGATCAGGTGAACATTTTGCACTCTTAAAAATGCTTAAAACGTCATATTCAACATTCATTCAGGTTTTATCTTGTTTGAATATCCTATTTATAAAGATATTTTACGTAAATATATTCACATGAACATTGCAATGTTCAGAATATCCTTGAATATCCTGTTTATAAAGCCATTTAATGTGAATATTTTTATATTAAAATAAATAAATATAAATGTTATAAATATAACATTTATATTAATGTAACTTCAACCACATCTTTTAGAATACTTTATTTTGTTGTGACATTATAAATACATTACTAAAGATTTTAACTGCAGTAGATGTTCTGAGCTTTTATTGTAAGAATGTAAGCATCATGCTACTTGGAAGGTGATTATCAGTAGATTTTTTTTAAAATAAAATAATGAAAGACTTAATTTGTTTTTGAGGTTGGAGACTTAATGGTGTATACAACCTTTGCAGTCAGTTCTTTTAAAAATAAGTAATAAGTAAATGTTCTAAACAGATTTTCAAAATGTCAAGGCCACTTTACTTACAGTGCACAGGTCGGTGAAATATAGTCCTAGTATTATTGTGGGCACCCATTCAAAAGGATTACATCTTCATACTCCAGTTTCTCTTGCAAATTTCTTTAAGTCTGCCATCAGTTTTCTTTTATGACAAAAACAAAAATGGATGTGAGTATGGCTAGATGTGTCTAATGCTACTCAGTAGACTTTGAACTCTAATTAGGACAACGAGATGTTCATTTTGAAGAAATAAGCCAGAATAAAAAGAATACATAAAAGCTATAAGAGCTTTTCTTTTCTGGTCAAATCAAATCCCAACCTTGAATTGTATTATTAAAAGTAGACTTCTATAATAGATCAATATAAATAGCAAAGAAACACTAACAAGCATTAGAGATATCACTCTTGTATTACATTACTGGATTTTTAAATGAACAACTATACTCCTAATGAGCAATAGCTCAGTCTAGAAAGCAGGGGATTAAAAAGCAGATGTATGGCTTTCTTATGTTTGAAAATGGATTACACTTCATTCAATAAAGTTTTGAAAATGACTAACACTCGAGGCACAGTCATGAGCAAAAAGCTGTAGGGCAGAAGTAGGAGGTTCAATTTTGATGAAGTTAATTGTTCTTTCCCTCACTGATTAGAGTGACATTTCAATTAGCCATGACTAACTAGTCTTAATGATTTAGGTAGGACCTAAGCATGACTAACTGAATTTAGAGCCAAACCATAATTTACCACATAAATTTTCTTTAGAGATTTTCGCATAATAGCAATTAATTTTGCTGGTTTTTATAATATGTATGCTGGAACTTTTAAGGGCTTAACTTTAGCATGATTGTGTCTATTAAACAAAACAACTATATCAATGTACTGTATAGAGGTGCTTCAAAATTTTAACCGCTAATTCTTGCATCTCTAAAAATCAATATAACAACTCATGTTGTCTTGATGTAGCAATACAATACATGTAGAAGTAGCCATGCACATAGAGAGATGGAAGCACTACAGATAGTTCTCAGTTAATGACATCTTCAATTACTATTTGAACTTATGGTGGCACCAAATGATTGGTACTTTTGACTGACTGGTTCCCAAAGTTTTGGCAATCACAGGACCCCCATTAACATATGATTGGGGTGTTCCACAGCTGGCATATATACGTATCTGACTATGACAGAGTCTGAAGTTCCATGATCACGATTTGCAACTTTCACTACTTGTTTGTTTCCCATTAAAAAAATACAATGGGGAAGCTAGTAGGAAGTCAAAAATCAGTCATGTAAAAGTCCACACTTAATGACCTGTGGTGATTCGCTTAAACCCAGTAACCAGAAACTGATGGAACTGCCATTGCTAAACAGCACGGTTACTTGAAATCATGCTTTACAATTGTATCGCTTAGCAACCAAAATTCTGATCCAAATTACAGCTGTTAAGTGAGGACTACCTGTATCACTAGCCCCTATTTTCATTAATACAAAAGATAATTCTGCTGTGAAATCTACTAATGTGTGTTCCAGTCCCATTGGACCTTCCTTACTGTTAATGTCAGCATCAAAGAAAATATACCAGTACTTTTATCTCTTCAAAAATAAACAAAAAACTAAGGAAATAAACTGCTGAAAATTGTAAACCATCAATAATAATTACAATTTTTATTTTAAAAAGGCTTACTTTAGGGCAGGAGTTACCAACCTTTCAACCGATCTCAGGGCCCACTAAATTCATAATTTTAAATCCCATAGACCACTAGTATGAATTTTAAAAAATAGATAAATATCATTTAGTGCAATATAAAAAATGGAAACAATTTTTCTGCGGATCACCAAAATTTTCACGCAGACCACTAATAATCCACGGACCACTGGTTGGTGACCACTGCTTTAGGGGAATTCACATTTCAAAGCCCTGTATTATAGTTTACCTGTTGATGACTGAAAATCAGATGTGTTGTAATTTTTAAAGGTTGAGGCAAGTCCTCCCATAATTTTCAGTGGTTTACAGTATAATTTTAATACTAGAGAGGAGATTACAAGATAATATAAGAGGAATAAGCAAAAGAATAGGTTTGACCTTGTCATTATCAGACTTTTGGGTTTAGATTTAGGTTTATTCAATTTATATGCCGCCCTTCTCCCAAGGACTCAGGGTGGCGTACAACATTAAAAGAAACACATAATACAAAAGTTAAAAAGAGATTAAATAAGATATCCCAAACCCAATTAAAATTAACACTGACATTTTTTTTAAAGAATTCAAATTCAAATTAACAGTAATCAATAATTTGTTTTGTTTTGTTCAGGCCAGGCTGGCTTGCTGGAAAAGCCAACTTTTTAGGGCGCGTCGGAAGGACCGGAGGTCGGGGATTATGTGAAGCTCTGGGGGCAGCTCATTCCAGAGGGAAGGCGCTCCCACAGAGAAGGCTCTCCCCCTGGGGGTCAGTAGCCGACACTGTCTGGCCGACGGCACCCTGAGGAGGCCAACTCTGTGGGATCACACTGGACGATGGGAGGCTACCGGTGGCAGTAGGTGGTCTCGCAGACTCTCTTTCCCAACAATCAGCTGTCAACCAGGGTGGCTGATCAAATCCCTGTTTTCTGGAATATTTTAAATACTGTAAATACTTATCCCAAAAGTTGTCTGCATTTCTGTGGAGATTCTGAACATATTTGAATTCTTGCCTTCAGCATTTCATTTCTTCTCATCTTTTACTGCAAAATCAGCAGATCGGATTGTTAATTCATCTTCAGTTGGGTTTCCATAGCTTCACTTTATTGATACAGTCTGTGATTTTTACTTAACTTTGGAATTTCATTAATAGTATACAATACTGCTTTATTGAATCACAATATTATTTTAGTGATATAAGAATTTGGATTTAATAATAATCTTATTTCTGAGTCTTTTATCAAGCATGAATTTAAGTGCACCAGCTAATAAAGAATAGAAGGCAATAACTGATAAAACAACTTATTCTAGAAAAGTGTGCCAGAATCCATAGTTTACATGTTTGTATACTGTAGCTTTCAAAAGGTTTATAAAGCTGGATCTATTGTTGAACTGCTGTTATCATTAGGAATTTATTTTTCTGTTTTTGGAAACCAACCTTCTTATAATTTAAGACTGTTATTGTTTCCTACACTCCTTATCCTCTTTTCTGCCATCTTTTTGATAAATGGAAGCCCAATTTTTCTTCATTCTACATCTGTGACCTTATTTTCTGTTTTATAAGGACATAATTTATCCCACTGCATTTATTTTCAGAATATTAATCTAGTAAGATATTATTTTTAAATTTAAACTCTGTACTTCAGAGAATTAGCTGTCCTTCACATCTCTGCAGAAAGTGCAGAGAATGATTATAAACTTTCAAATCATTTTCATTATCAGTATCATAAGCATATTGACAAGTTATTGATGTTTCCCCCCTCAATTTTATTGATACTAATATTCTTGTAAGTTTCCCCCAGTATTTGTTCATCATATAGGTTAACTAAACAAGATTAGTCTTGTCCCTCCCTTTTGTCAAGTTAAAGCCAGTTTTCTTATACTATATGTGGACTATGGTTGCTGTCCTGAATGTAAGTTTCCAACAACCAACAGAGTTGAAGGCCTTTCTATAATTAATTAAGCAACATATTTGTTGTGCCGAAGTGGCACAGTGGTTAAATGCAGCACTGCAGGCTACTTCAGCTGACTGCAGTTCTGCAGTTCGGCTGTTCAAATCTCACCGGCTCAGGGTTGACTCAGCCTTCTATCCTTCCGAGGTGGGTAAAATGAGGACCCGGATTGTTGTTGGGGGCAATATGCTGACTCTGTAAACCGCTTAGAGAGGGCTGAAAGCCCTATGAAGCAGTATATAAGTCTAACTGCTATTGCTATTGCTATTGCTATATTTCACTTCATCTTCTAGTATAAAATATTCTTTTTTTTATTTTTCTATTTTTATTTTATTCAAAAGAAAGTTTGGATGAGAAAATAATGTGCATGCACTTTTTCTTTATTCTGGAATGCTTGAACTAAGAGATGTTTCCAGACTCAGTGGCTTGATGTCCATCTGTTGAGGAAAGGCATCCAGCAGCCTCAATCCACACATACTTGAAGTTTTTAAATACACGAATGTGTCATTGACATTCAGTCAGCATACTACCAAGCAAAAATATATGGATCTTTGGTTGACACAGTGATTAAATCTCTTTTAACATAGTACATCATTATGGTGAGATATCTTCAGGGATGGATCAGAATAGTTAGTGTGACGCTTGTGCAGTTAAAGCCCTGTGTCTTTTTTACATATGCCACACATGCAACAAATGTTGAAAAGGATCAGGGATCAAGGCTTCAATCATGCAACACCCTCTTGAAATTTTGACCCTCCAGAAGCTGTCCTGATGATGAAGACTATTTCTTTAAGGAGTCTCGGGTACTTTAGCGATAATGTAAATTAGGGAATATGCATGCAAACTGATTTTGATTCATAAAACCCTAGTAGAAATCCTCTTTATTGGTCCACTTTAGAGCATAAGGCAGCCGAGTGGCGCAGTGGTTAAATGCAGCACTGCAGGCTACTTCAGCTGACTGCAGTTCAGCGGTTCGGCTGTTCAAATCTCACTGGCTCAAGGTTGACTCAGCCTTCCATCCTTCCGAGGTGGGTAAAATGAGGACCCGGATTGTTGTTGGGGGCAATATGCTGACTCTGTAAACCGCTTAGAGAGGGCTGAAAGCCCTATGAAGCAGTATATAAGTCTAACTGCTATTGCTATTGCTATTGCTATATTTCACTTCATCTTCTAGTATAAAATATTCTTTTTTTTATTTTTCTATTTTTATTTTATTCAAAAGAAAGTTAAAATACTGAACTCCCCCCAAAAAATTAAAAAACAAAAAACCACAATCAAGATATAAAAAATGTAACACATATATACATATTATCCCCAATTTGAATACAAATTAATACATTATTACAATATTAGTTCCTACCCCTTGTGAAAGAGCCCCCCCCATATTCTCTTTGTTTTTCATGTCCTTAATAGCATAAATAGTATAATCTTCTAAGTGAAAGTCTCCTATCCCAGTCTCTTACAAATCACTGATAT